>NW_027491041.1:0-280000 GCF_021521415.1 Bidens hawaiensis | reverse complement strand
TAGCCTTGCCCGGATAGTATCGAATCTCACAGTCATAATCGTTCAATAGCTCTACCCATCTCCTCTGCCTCATGTTTAATTCGTTCTGGTCGAAAATATGCTGTAGGCTCTTGTGGTCGGTGTATACTGTACATTTGGTGCCATACAAATAGTGCCTCCAGATCTTAAGTGCGAAAATAACCGCGCCAAGTTCCAAATCATTGGTAGTATAATTCTTCTCGTGCACTTTTAATTGTCGAGAAGCATATGCTATGACTTTGTTTCTTTGCATAAGTACGCACCCTAAACCTTTCCGGGACGCGTCACAATAAACTATCAGATCATCAGTTCCCTCTGGAACACTCAGTATCAGGGCCTGCATAGTTTCTGTTTCAGCAACTGAAAGGCAGTTTCTTGATCTTCTCCCCAAACATAAGCACGATCTTTTTGAGTCAAAAGGGTTAAAGGTTGGGCTATGCTCGAAAAATTAGCAATAAAGCGTCGGTAATACCTAGCTAATCCCAAAAATTGACAGATTTCTTTTGGTGAGTTCGGGGCTTGCCAATTTTTAATAGCTTCAATTTTACTCGGGTCTACATGGATACCGTGTCCGTTAAAAACGTGCCCTATAAATTGTACCTCTTGTAGCCAAAATTCACAATTTGATAATTTGGCATACAACTTTTCCTGCCTCAGAAACTCCAAAATGGTCCGTAAGTGCTGATCGTGGTCCTCTTTGGTTTTCGAATATATCAAAATTTCATCAATAAACACGATAACAAATTTGTCGAGGTACGGTTTACAAACTCGATTCATAAGATCCATGAAAACTGCGGGAGCATTAGTTAGTCCGAACGGCATAACTAAGAATTCATAGTGGCCATAACGACTTCGGAATGCCGTTTTAGATACATCTTCCTCTTGAATTTTAACTTGGTGGTAACCGGATCGAAGAACAATTTTTGATAAATAGTTTGCCCCTTGAAGTTGATCAAATAAGTCGTCTATTCATGGAAGAGGGTATCGGTGTTTGATGGTAACTTTGTTTAATTCCCGGTAATCAATGCACATTCTAAAACTTCCATCTTTCTTCTTCACAAACAGTACCGGTGCTCCCCAAGGAGAATAACTAGGACGAATGAAACCCTTATCTAACAACTCCTGTAACTGGTTAGATAATTCTTGGTTAACCAGTCCATGCCGACAATAACATCGAAACTTCCTAACTCTACCGAGAGTAGGTCAGTAAGGAATGGGTGGTCATTAAGAATAATGGAATAGTTTTGGATTATTTGGTTTACAGTTATAGAGTTACTGTTAGCGAGTTCTATAGTATAGGGATTTGTTATTTCACTAACTGGCATATTTCCCAAGGATACAAAACTAGTGGAAACAAAGCTTCTATCGGCACTTGTGTCAAATAATACAGAAGCATATTGATCAGAAACAACAAATGTACCTGTCACTACGTTCGGGTCGTGTCGTACTTCTCCTGACCCAATAACGAACGCGCGTCCCCGAGGCACACTTGAAGTCGATGCTTGGTTCGGTCTAGCAACCATTCTTTGATTCAGCTTAGGGAAATTTCTTCTAATATGATCTGTACTGCCGCATTCATAACGGGCACGGTAGGTTGCTGCGGTTGAAGTTTGTTGGATTGGTTGTTGGCGAATTGGCTGAGGTCTAGGTGGCGGTAGACGACGAGGTTGAGTTCGACCACATTTCTGGCATACCAATTTATGTTGATTGGTTCACAATTTTTGTACCTGCTCTGCAATTAGGGGCATAATGCCTAGTTCGACCACATTTCTGGCATACCGGCAGTCTGCATTCTCCCACATGATGGTAATTACATTTATCGCACTTTGGCAAGGGTCCCTTGTACCTGTCTTGCTTCGTATCTGAACCGGTTATAGCATTATTTCTTATTGTTGGACGTGCACGCTTGCTTTATTGTCCTCCTTGTGATCTCGTCCCGTAGTCGGTTCGTTTCATACCCACTGATTCTCCAGCCATTCTCAACACTCCGCTTCTTACCAAGTCAAAAGTCACAATGCCGGCTTGAGTCATGGCATTCTCGAACGATGTGTGACCCACGGAGTTTACCAAACTCCTCACTTCTGGGGCTAAACCCCAAATATAACGTTCAATTCGTTTATCTTCAGGAGTTACTAACTAGGGTACTAAGCGGGCCAATTCATTGAAGCGGTTCGTGTATCCCAAATGATCCGCTCCTTTCATTTCCAGACTCCAAATTTCGTGTTCTAACCTTTGTATTTCATTCTTTGGGCAAAAATGTTCTAGCATTAATGTTTTGAGTTCACCCCATGTCATGCGGTTAACTGTATCTTGCCCTTTTATCTGAACTGTAGTGTTCCACCACATCAAAGCATGATCCGTAAAAGTAGAAGCAACATACTTGACAATGTTTTCCGATGGACAATTGCTGATATTGAGGACAGATTCAGTATTTTCGATCCATTTAATCAGCCCGTTTGGCCCTTCGATACCTTTGAATTCGATCGGTTTACAGGCCATAAAGTTTTTGATCGAATATTCCCTTCGAGGGGATTAGGGTTGTTATTGTTATTGCTTGGGTTCGGTGGAGGATTATTGTTATTGACATTATTTGCATCAGGTTGGGGATTATTTTCATTGTGAGGGGCATTTGTATTAGGTGGCGGATTGTTATTTGTAACTGTTTCATTGTTGGTTGGGGAAGCATTATTGATTGGTTGTTGGTTGGTTTTCATATTTGCGTTTACACCGGCAGTCACCTGTGTTACAATAAGTGGAATTACTGCCTGTATTTGCCGAGCAATCATCTCGGCTATTTCTGCCTCAGTCATGGGGTTTGCTTTCTTTGAGGCCATTCTATAATGATAAACAAATATAAGGCAATTAATACTTATTTCAGTCTACAGCACTGTGTAATAATAATCACACTAAATGTTGTACAGGTAAACCAGATAACATACTGACATTTCTCAAATTGTTCTGTACATTGATAATAAAAAGTACATAGACTTAGCCTGATAAAGGCCAGTGCTTGCATGTATATATCAAAATCTGTCACTAAGTGACTGTTAGACTTAACCCTATAAGGGTCAGTGCTTGTGATAATGTACAAAATTGTGCCCCATGTTAACATAAGATACTACTATATACATACATGGAGTATCAAAATATCACGTACACATATCTGTAACATCTTGTATCTATCCGTACAAACGATAAACTAACCACAAACATAAAAACAACAACACTGTAATCACCCAGTAACAGTTCCACAGTCGAACTGTCACCCTATCCAAACACCAACGGTGGTAGGCATCGGACTGCTGCAAATTCAGTACTATCTGATGTAACATCGATAAGCACTGGGTCACGTCCCTCCTTTCCTTATTAATGTTAGCTATGGCTATCGAGTGGTCTATCACACGGTCAGTCAGGACAGCCATCCAAGAGTTGTTTCCTGCGTTTGGGAGGTCAGGGCGAGGAGTAGGTATACTCAACGAACGGGAAGATGAAGTATCCACCCTAGGGCATGAAGGTCCTCCCCGGTAGTGGGTAGATCTAAATGGAATCGAGGTAGGGTCAATCGGGGTTACCCGAATACAAGCAGTCTGTCGGACTCGCACAGTAGCGAAAGTCATCGGCGACAGGTGAATTGGTGGACTGGGTGATCTGGCTACTCTAGCAGGCGAACGATACTGACTGTTAACTTTGTTTTGATCCCTACATGGTGACCTGCGTGGATAGCTATCGCATCTATAGCCGGACAGATCAGGCACATTTCTAGGTAGTTCTCTACAAATAACTTCTTCTTCCACCTCTTCCTCCTCCTCCTCCGGTTCCTCTTCTGGGTCCTCCTCTTCTGGATCCTCCTCTAATTCCTCATCTGGATCCTCCTCTGGATCCTTCTCCTCAACAGAGATTACCGGTTCTTCTTCCGGTATGTAGTCGTTATTCCTTGACATGACTCTACACAAAGGTTAGTTATAAGAATAATATCTATTGCTAGCGCTAACTATTGTCGAAAAGATTAATTAATTAAACCAAATTTAATATTAATTATATTGGAATATAATATTAGTTTTATTAAAATTTTAATTTTAATTATTATTAAAATCAATACTGAATATAAATTAATATAATATTCATAATAAAATTTACCGTCATCAACAGTATCGTACGTACACGTATTCATACACTTTGTTCCAAATAAACACGTATGGGTGTTACATATATATATACTTACCCATTACCTTTTATACACATATGTTGCCATTTCTACATAACACTTTTCCCCGAATTCCCTCGTACAAGCAAGTCGGTTATTATGTTCCGGACCACAACAACTCACTTGCCCTACAAGTTCATCCTGGCATCCATCAGTATATAATATTAATTTATTATTTAATTATTTTTCCAGAGTTAATCGAGCCTACAGCTATATTTTAGGTACCCTAAGGGATAACCTAATCCTTTATAACCAATGGCTCTGATACCAACTTCTGTCACAACCCGACTAGCCCAATGCGGCAGCGTAAAACGGGAATGTAACAGACACCTCTGGTATCAACACATTGTTTATAAAGAAACATTACAAACTAATTTACAATATATTACATTCCCTTGTTTTGTCATCGTTTTACAGTCTAGGTGATACAAACTAAACTAGTTCGTTAACTATACGATCTTACTACTAACTTCCTTGCTTCTATTCACATAGCATCAACCACACACCTTGGGCAAGTAACAGATCACCAAATAATTCCGATTTAGGTATACCTGAAAAGCAGTTTAAAACGGGTCAATTACTAGAGTTGGTGAGTTTCACGAGTTTCAAGAAAATAGTTATGAGTATTCACAAGTTAACACTTGTAATCATGAAATAAGTATGTATGTATGTATGTAAATGATGTAATTATGCTAAGCTACAGTGAAGCCTTGACTATATGTGTTGCGTGTATCCATTTCCCACGCTTAATCAACCACTGTGCTCCCCTTCTGCCCACAACATACCCTGGTAGCTATGTCTAACACAACATAGCCTGCTTGTATAAATATGGTCATGTGCAAACGGCGCTATGTGACACGGCAACCAGGCCGATTCTATTTGGGTTTGTCAAACCAATAGTACTATTCACAAGCCACCGGCTCGAAGTTAATCACTGTGATCGTGGGGACTTTAGTGTGTTAGCACTTAGATAATTCACATCAATACATGTTTCAGGTATGTATATGTAATTAAACATGCTTTTCACCCCAAAAGTTCGTAAAACAGCTTAGAAGTGGGGTCATGAAACTCACTGTTTATTAGATAATCAGTAGCACGTCGGTTCGAGGTTTGTATAACTTGCGATCACGGTTTCCTATAATCAATATTATAATATTATTATAATCTCAATACTAAACTGGGCTGTATAACCAATCTGGGTATAGCTGGAACGCCCAGAAAGTGGCAATAGGCTTAGGTTGTGATGCTGTTCAATGTCTAATACTTAAAACCGAACTTGACTCAGATTTCCGTTTTCCCAGCTGGGCCAAGTTGTTCGTTTACGCATTAGAAAACAGTTATGGGGAAATAAGCTTGGGTAAATGTATTGGTTAATAAAATGATTAAGTTATAAAGAAGGATAACATACTGGGGTACCGGATTAGCCACGGTGCCCGCTTCCGTTTATTCAGTTTGATTTAAGAAGAAACGCGCACAATCTATCCAGATTGTCCAGGTTTCTTATAGAAAAGTTCGTTTTTACTTAATTAGTCCAAAAATATGATTTTTGATCACTCTTGATGTTTTAATATTCCTGCAGGTTCGTTAGTCGCGAACTTGCCGGTTTTTATGAAAACTGAATTTGTTTAATCTTCAAATTAGCATAATTAATTAACCGTTAATCACTAAATTATGAAAATTTAGCCACTTATCAATTAAAATATGTAGATTTTTATAAAAATATTTCTGGAATTATTTACTGATTTATTAATTTATAAAAATTCAGTTTATCAGCTATATTTCGTCTGAAAATCGTCCGTTTATCCCAAACAATTCCTAAAAATTCCACAAAAATTCCTGAACACTCAAATCATGTCCCAAAATAACCTGTATCAATTCAAGATTGTAAAAAGCTCGTGCGATATTCTTTTCGGCCCAAATTTGGCTATATAAATTCACACGAACGCATATACACAAAACATCTTTAGGCTTCTCCAAATGATCTGAAAATTCATATGTGATCAAAATACATTAAATCTTAATTCCCATAAAAAATTCATATTATTTGGAGCATTTTAACTATTTTTCCCCATTAAACGTCCCAATTCGGTAATAAATTCGCCAAATATTCTCGGATGGTCGAAAAATTACCAAATTTGAACAGGGACTCAATGACATGGTCCCTGATGTCCCTGAAAAATTTCAAGGCTGAATAATATGCACATCACAACCTTAACCGAAACAACCCGTAAGCGAGTGTTTCGGCATTACCTTAGCGGTTTTGGTTCGTTTCTGCCTTTCTAATCAACTTTTCAAGCTCTTGTGCTCCTATGTAGGCTAGATACAAGTCCTATATCACAAACCAAGCAATTTTTCATCAACATAACAGCCCTTAACATAGGGTTTCGGCTAGTGCACAAAAAGAACTTTTGAACCGTAAAAATGCCGTTTCAACCCTTTAATCCGTGTTTATGGCAAAAAAAACTATTAAAACAGGTTCCTTACCATGTGTATGATCAAAACAAGTTTATGTACCATTTTTAGGATTTTTACATGGTTAGGAATGATTTTTAGCAATTAAGACATGTTTTTATGGTATTAATCAAGGTTAAACAAGTTTAAAAGTTACTTATTTACGTTTTTACCTTAGGGATTTGGAAGGTTTCTGGAAAAACTGACTTGCAGCTACTTGGACTTCAGTATTTATCAAGTGAAATGAATAAACAAGCTTAGATAACAAGTTATATAAAAAAATGGGAGTGGGGGTGCTGGCCGATCGGGATTGCTTATGGGCTCCCTTTGGGCTGTTTTGGACCAATATTCTAATTTCTCAAGCCCAAATACGAAAAGCACAGTCCAAATTTAGTTCGGGTTCGGTTTTTGGCGCGAAAAACTTATCGGGTGCGTTAAACAGTGCGAAAGCGAGTGTTTTTCAGCTAGTTTTGTGTAAAATTATAAAAACATACTATATGTTTGTTAAAATCGAAAATATTTTCACGGATCGCTTAAAACATTTCAAATAAGTGTTTGGTAAGTGTTTTTCAGCTTAACGGATGATACAATGCTTGGTTTGTAACTATCTTTCGCGTTTAAATCTATAGCGGGTAGTTACACGAGCATGTTTTCGTTTAACTTGTTTGCTATCAAACTAAGGCCATATTACTAATATTTTAGCTTATATTAAATGTATATCACTTATAGATGGCCCCCCGGGATTTCTGGGTCATAACCCGACCCGTTCGGTTAATCATTCGTTTGTTACGCAAAAGGCGTTTATTTGCTTAATCGGTAAATACGTACTGAGGTGTACCTTGTTTTGGCTCAAATGTCACAAATTTTCAGTCAATTATGATCCTCTGTTTCAATTCAACTCAAATAAACTTAAATTACTATCAATTCATCATGAATTGAATTCAATACACGATGAAATAAACGATTTAACACCAAAGATCTGATCTCAAGCTCTGATACCACTTGCGAGAGCATATAAGGATCTAGATCTTGTGATTACATCGATGTTCATGTAGATTCATTATACGATTAGGCTAGATATACTTTAATAGGTGTAGTGTGTGTATTGAGATGGCAATTGGACAGAGTAACGAGAGGATAGATGGAAATAATCAGAACTATTTTGATGAAATACATTACAGGGGGTATATATAGGAGATGACCCTATTCGTTAGGATAAGCCTAACAAATAGGTCATTCGTTACAATTACTTTAACGAATAAACATTCTTATTCGTTAGTACATTATATGATAGCAAATGGCCCTCATTCGTTATCTCATTCGTTAAACATGGTTAACGAATGAGCTTACATTTAGACGAATTTGTTATATTCGTTATGGAGTAACGAATGTAACTTACAATAGAGAAAATGGCCTTTTTACCATAATTACATTATAACCCCTATACATTAATCTATTATATTAATAACCCTAATAAAGATCGAGACGTACAAAACATGTATCAACAAGAAGAAGTGGTTGAAACAACTGAACCTATCATACATGAAGTTACCGAGGAGAATGAAGATACTTATGTCAAGGAACCGATCATTGAAGAAATTGTTGATGAACAGCCAAGGACTGTGAATGAAGAACAAATTTTCACTGAACCAACAGAACATGAAACTGAAGCAAGAGACTCATTGAAAAAAAAAGAAAAGGCTGAACTTGAAAAACACAAGAGAAGGGAGGCTAAATCTGCTGATGTTGAAGGGGCTCAAACTATCAATACTGAAGAACCAATGACTGGAGCATTTCATAATCTTGTTGAACAAATTGAAACTGATAATGAAGAAGAAGGAGGATTGAAGGATGATGATAGAGAGAATGTAGATAAAGCCTACCTACTAAGCCTTGAATATGATCAAAAGTACATTGACAGAATGACAAAAGAAAGCATCAAACAAGAGGCTGACGGAAGGAGGAGCCGGGAAACACAAAGAGAAGTTATGCTGAAGGCTGGCCACAAATCAACATTCTTGAATCTGTAGACTTTTTGAAACTTTGGTAAAATTTATAAAAATGCCTTAGTGGATGACGTTGCAAATTATGTTGAGAAAATGAGCAAGTCTAAGAAGAAAGAGAAGGTAGAAAAGGTATTGAAAGAATCTGATAGTAACAAAAGAAGGATTGAAAAAAAAGCCAGTGATGAAACAGAATATGAAGCATTGAAGGCAAAACACAACGACATAAAGTTTCTTCAATTATATGGCTACAGCTACGAGTCCTTGATAAATCTTTCTATTGAAAAGCTGAAAAGAAAAATACAATTAGTGAAAGATTCACACAAGGATCAGAAAAGTCAAGATGATTATGTAAGAGAAAGGGAGTTGAGAATGAGATTGGAGAAGAAGAAAGAAGAGGATGTCAAGAAATGGTTTGAAGATCCTCAGAGGGTACAGACTTCGAAAGAGTTAGTAATGGAAAATGGAATGTCTCAGGATCAGTTCAATAACATGCCTCATGATCAACTGCTAGATATATATAACAGAGAGCAAAAGATGTATATGGAAACTCAAAGAAAACTATAAGAAGACAGGGGGAAAATGGATGAGTTAATAAGGGCAGAAATGATGAGTGCCCTGCACAAAAGGGGTGCTAACATGGGAAGACTGATAGTGCAAACTGATGATACAATCAAGAGATGATATGAAAAGAAGAAGCAAAGAAGAAGCAAGCTAACACAAGCAGAACCCCAAGGTCTGAGATTGTGAGGGCAGAACCATCAAGAAAGTGGATTTTGCCCACAAATCTCTACTTTGACAAAAGATCCAAGACCTTAAGGGTGATCACTAGAGATAAAGAAGGAACTATTATCTTTAGGGATGATTTGAGAAAATTTTCAGAAGAACAGCAGAAGAAGATGGCAGAATTTGACCTATATGATAATCAAGACAGAAGTCAACCTGCTGGGCAACAAAGGAATGACCTCTCCAATTCATTAAGGAATAATCTAAAAGGGGGGTTCCATTCCTGAAACAAAAGAAGAGAGAAATACATAGCCAAGCAGAGAAGAGAGAAGACGAAATAGAATAAATGAAGTGCACACTCTAGAACTCTCTCTATTTGAGTCAAATAAGAGAAAGACTTAACAGGCAAGCAACTCTTCAGCAAAAAGAATGACTTTGAGGGAATGCTTAGCCGTGAGAAGGGAAATGCTTGAGCCAAACTCACGCGTGCAACAAAATGGAAGGATACATAATGACTCAATTTCGTTGAGGAATGAATCAGGAGGAACAATTGCAGCGATTAAGAATGATGAAGATCTTCGATTTATACACCCTCAAGACCTTCAAGACATAATAGATGCTGAGTTTCCTTTTGACTCTCTAGACGCAGTGGAGCTTGATATGATTAAACAGAAGGCTGCCCTTGTTATACTCGAAAAAGAAAAATCAGACAGAAGGAGGAGATAGCAGAATGAAGACTTAATGATGATCATTTCTTTTCTGTTTATTTTTGTATTTTGGTATTTACTTGTATTTTGATTTGTAAAATTTGAAGTGTAATGCCCAAGAGGCAAAATTCCTTCTATGTAATGAAATGACATGTTCGTAAAATCATTATTTTAGACATTTGATACATGTGTAACTCTATGCAGGTGTGTTTTGATGCATCTGAGCTTGTTCCAATCTAGGGGGAGATTGTTGGGTTGGATTTTTGATAAGGAAGATTGGAATCTTCTCAACCTCCTCAGGAAACTACTAAGTATGGACTTCGAGCAAGCTTAGACTATCGAGCATGGTTTTACTTCGAGCAAGGTCTTAAGAACCATTTCTGGTTGATTCTTCTAAGTGTTAAAGCTTCGAGCAAGCTACACTTCAACGAGCAAGAGTGTTCTTCTATCAATTATGGATTGCCAATCGAGAAAAAAACTTGATCATTCAAGTTTTAACCAAGTGTTACGAGTACAGGATGTCCGAGCGCTTGGTAACGAGCATGAATGCAATAAGAAGATGTCATACGCTCAAAACATGGACTACGAGCAAGGTTCAATCTCCCGAGCAAGATTTAAATCCGAGCATGCTAAAGATTGCTGAATAAGACAAGATTGAAGGCATCAAGAAGAATGGGATTGCTCGATGGACTTGTTCGAGCAAAGCAAGGATTAGTCAAGAAGAATGAAGTCTGCTAAAGGAGAATATTTTCTCTGAAAATATTCTAAGTAAAGTATGCTCGAAGACACTCATCGAGCATACCCTGCATACTGAAGTGTGCTCGAGCAAGATACAGATCAAGCTCGAAGACACTTAAAACTTGTATTTTGTTTTGTCAATAATTATGTAATAATTAGGGATTCTAGAAGGAATGTCAGAGTTATATAAATAGGGTCCTAGGTTTCCATTTAGGGCACGGATTACGAGAAACATTCTAACGAATATTCATTTTGTCTCCTCGTACAGCCGCCGCCGCCTTTTACAAAACCCTAGACATTCCTTTCACTGTTTCATTGAATGATGTATTAAATACAGTGAATCTTTGTCTTTGAATCTGTCTTTACTGATTATCATTTATTGTTTGGTTTGTTATTATATCACGCCTTCACTCCCATCCGTTGGATATCCTGATTCCGCCGGGATATTCAATAGGCCTTTGGGTTATTAAGTCTATGTGTTCTTGTCAGCCTAACTAAGGTTTATACCAGTCTCCCGATCAAGAGATGCTGATTGGAAGTCCAGCAGATTCAAGAGATGAAGAAAACAAAGCTCGAGACGAGTGGGAGTTTGTTGATATATCGTTTGTCGTCTCAGTCTTTATTTAACGTATTTGGAGAATAGTTTAATGTATAGGGGTATTTTGGTAATATTATTTAAGACTCATTCATTAGTGTTATAATAACGAATGAGTCTGTGTGTTTTTTCTCTCATTCGTTGAAAGATGTTTAACGAATAAGTTAACGTATGGGTGTCATTTGCTATGTTTTGTATAACGAATAACTTAGCGAACAGAACACTCATCTTCAGGCATGTCTACGAATGAATCGTCTCCAAGATATACCCTTGTAACTTATTCTAATAAACGAGTTCTGATTTTATGACTTAACCATAACATGATCACATCAAAGACTAAATCATTCGGAATGAATCAAACATGGATTCTCATTACGCTTTCTTTTTTTTTTGGGGGGGGGGGAGAAAGCATGCGTACTATAATGCATACATTACCTAACTTGAAAGTCCTTGCGTTCTCGGATCCTTAGTATACGGGGTATATGTCACAGCCCAGCTACCGCCGCAACATAATATTGTCCGCTTTGGCCGTGACGTACCACCATCGCCTCACGGATTTGCTTTTGGTTGCCCAGGTGAAGACTTCCCAGGAGGTCACGCATCCTGATACTACTTCCACTTGAGTACACTTAACTGTGGAGTCTCGTCTCAACCATTACCATTAAGCGCTTAAAACACGTTATGATTGGGAAGGTATACACCTTCTTATAAAGAAGGCTTTTTTCTCTATCCCAACCGATGTGGGATGTCACAATCCACCCCCTTTAGGGGTCCACCATTGCCTCACGGCCCTGGTACTGATACCATCTGTAACAGCCAAGCTACCACCGCACCATAATGCTTTGGCCGGGACGTACGACCATTGCCTCACGGATTTGCTTTTGGTTGCCCAGGTGAAGACTTCCCAAGGGGTCACCCATCCTGATACTAATTACACCTGACCACACTTAACTGTGGAGTTCTCCTCTCATCCATTACCATTAAGCGCCCAAAACGCGTTATGATGAGAAGGTATCCACATTCTTATAAAGAAGGCTTTGTTCTCTTTCCCAACCGATGTGGGATGTCACAATCCACCCCCCTTAAGTAACGCCCTAGTTTCAGTGAGTAAATAAATAAATGTTTCGAACTCTATTTTAGTTATCGTATAGTTTGGCGTCGTCTACTTAATTAAATAATGTGTAGATAGTGGATAAGGATAAAAGAGGTTATTGGACTTAAGGATTGATTATGAGACTAAAAGCCATTGGGCTTAGCCTATTTAAACCCCTAAAACCCTAAATATATCATTTTCCTCATCATTCAATCATCATTCTCCAATCATTGTACACACACCCATACACACACACAAGGTTCCTGTACCAAACACTCCTAATATCCAATTCCATCCATTCAAGTATTCAAGATCTAATCACTCACCAAAAAGGTAAACTTTGTATTCATTTCATTTCATCCTCTTTTTCGTTTAGGTTGTTAGCAAAGGAACAAATGAGCCAAACCGGCATAAACGAACCACATAAACGAGCTTCAAATAAATCAAACAATAATAATAATAACAATAACAATATCATGGATTTTGGCTTAATACAAATGCTAACAATACAAGGCAACCGGATTTTCACCAATACCCGAATACCGACAGTTCGACCTAAACTAGAACCCGAACCAGATCTGTAAGCTTGGCTCGCGTGAGACGAGACCAATGGCTAAAGGAACACAGAACCGGTTCGTGAGAACTTGGTTTTTAACCCGGATCTGAACCAAAGACCCCGTAACTGTTCCTTGTTCTCTGCACTAGACCCAACAGCCCTGATATGCGACTTGACGGAAACCCCGGATGCGGCGACCCAGTTCGCGCGAAATCTGGTGATGCGAAACCCCTGTGCGAAGTCCGGTTTTGCAAAAACTTTAGTTCGCACAGCATGCGAATCCCGTGCGAATGAGAGTGATGCGATGCGAAATCCCTGCGCGAAATCTGGCGATGCGAAGTCCCCTGGTGCGAAGCATGGTGATGCGAAACAGATAAAGGTAGGCCGATCTTCCATGTCCTTGTTGTAAATGTCATGGTGGCCGGAAGTTGAGTGGGGATGGTGGCTTTCGGGGTGAGAGTGGAAGGAAAGAAGAAGAAAATGAGGAAAGGGTTAAGGGGGTGGGGGTGGGGGTGGGGGTGGGGTAGTGGATGAGTGGTTATATATATATATATATATATATATATATATATATATATATATATATATATATAAATCTTTAGTTATAATAAGTTGTTAATAATAGGATGGTGGTGATCCGAGACTTGGACCAAAGAATCGAACCCGAGACCCGACTTGTCTAACGATCCGTGACCCGCCTCAAGTAAAACAATATAAGATGAAGAAGAGCCAAACACACGAACCCGAACTTGCTTAAAGAAGCGTTGACTCGTAGAGGCGTTAAGAACGTAAACCAATAATAATTAAATGAGTATAATAATATATATGTATATGGTAATAAAAAGAAACCCTTAAGAATGAAAATTATTAAAGTCGGTTCGCTAATAAAATAAAGGTAAGCATAATAAGCGAACACGATCGGTTCAAGGAAGGTATATGTTCGGTTCGGCTAATTTAAAAGTTAACCCCGTTAACTTAAGAAATGAATGACAAGAGATTATAGACGATTAATACTTGTGCCTTATTAAACAGTGAGCCACGCACAACTCAGGAAGGGAATTACTATTAACGGTGAACATAACAGGATCGAGGTGAGTTCTAGCCCCTTTTATGTGTTATGTTTTAGGAGCTGTGTGCATACTACGATGTGTTTAGATTTATACACTTAACTTAAATGGTAAGTGTATATTAGATATATGTTTGCTTATGAACGTGAATGCTATAGATCAATTAACTAGTATGCACATAGTTGTTATATTAGTTATGATTGAAGGAAGTAGAAAGGAAACATGTAATGAAGTAGTATTGTATGGTATGTTCGAGGGCACCAGGCCCTAATAATAACCGGGGTATGTAGGGTCTGGACCCTTATAATATCCAAGGTATGTAGGATACTGGATCTTTATAGTATGCGAGGTATGTAGGGTCTGGACCCTTATAATATCCAAGGTATGTAGGACACCAGATCTTTATAGTATCCGCCGTATGTTGGGTTTGGACCCTCATAATATCCAAGGTATGTAGGACACCGGATCTTTATAGTATCCGAGGTATGTAGGGTCTGGATCGTTTTAATATCCAAGGTATGTAGGATACCGGATCCTTATTAATTCCGAGGTATGTATAATAAATCTTTAATTATAATAAGTTGTTAATCATAGGTTGGTGGTGATGCGAGACTTAGACCAAAGACTCAAACCTGAAACCCGACTTGTCTAACGATCCATGACCCGCCTCAAGTAAATGAATAAAAAATGAAGATGAGCCAAACACACGAACCCGAACTTGCTTAAAGAAGCATAGACACGTTAAGAACGTAAACCAATAATAATGAAACGAGTATAATAATACATTTGTATATGGTAATAAAAAAGACCCTTAAGAATGCAAATTAATAAAGTCGGTTCGCTAATAAAATAAAGTTAAGCATAATAAGCTAACATGATCGGTTCAAGGAAGTTATATGTTCGGTTCGGTTAACTTAAAAGTTAACCCCATTAACTTAAGAAATGAATGACAAGAGATTATAGAGGATTAATACATGTACCTTATTAAACAGTGAGCCGCGCACAAATCAGGAAGAGAATTACTATTAACGGTGAGCGTAACAGGATCGAGGTGATTTCTAGCCCCTTTTATGTATTATGTTTTCGGGGCTGTGTTCACACTACGATGTGTTTAGATTTATACACTTAACTTAAATGGTAAGTGTACATTAGATATATGTGTGCTTATGAACGTAAATGTTATGGATCGATTAACTAGTATGCACGTAGTTGTTATATTAGTTATGATTGAAGGAAGTAGAAAGGAAACATGTAATAAAGTAGTATTGTATGGTATGTTAGAGGGCACCGAGCCTTAATAATAACCGAGGAATGTACGGTCTGGAGCCTTATAATATCCAAGGTATGTTGGACACCAGATCTTTATAGTATGCGAGGTATGTAGGGTCTGGACCCTTATAATATCCAAGGTATGTAGGACACCGGATCTTTATAGCATCCGCCGTATGTTGGGTCTGGATCCTCTTAATATCCAAGGTATGTAGGACACCGGATCTTTATAGTATCCGAGGTATGTAGGGCCTGGACCGTTTTAATATCCAAGGTATGTAGGATACCGGATCCTTATTAATTCCGAGGTACGTAGGGAAATATCCAAGGTATGTGGGGACCGGATCCTTATAGTATCTGAGGTATGTGGAAAGTATGAAGTATGAATGTATATATGTAAGTATGATAAATGAACAGGAAAGTATTAATACGTATCTTCGGACGCGTATTAGTAAGTAAGTGAATGTAATGTATGTTAATTAAATAGAACTCACTCAGCGCAGCTAACTTTTATTATGCACGCGGGCAAGTAGAATGAGACAAGTGGCTTGATGAGGACACGTGGCAATATGAGGAAGACTGGCATCGTTATGGAGAAGACTATCGTGTCATTTATGTTTTATGTTTAAGACTTATGTTTTTTTTCTATTTAAGACAAGATGTTTATGTTATGTATGAATGATTGATGTTTATTTCCACGAATGATTTAATTAACTCTGATTTTCCGAATTATGTGAATAACTAAATCCAACCGGCGTGAAAGTAGGGCACCCAGGTCGGGGGCCTTAAACTATAATGAGAAAATTCGGGTAGTACTACTGGGTTTGACAAACCCCATTCAGTACAGGGATTCGCTGGGTGTGAATTGCCCTAACATTTACAACGGTGCTATTGGTAGACATAGTAAGAAGGCAACTATATGTTCAACAATCAGCTTCGGTTGTGAACGCTATGAGTAGCATGTATATGGATGAGGAATCCACTTATATGTGATTTGTTTACACATTATCAGTATTACCGGAACAATATTTACTTATAAAACCTATGAACTCACCAACTATTGTGTTAATGTTGAGTCAGATTTTTGATAGAATGATTGGAATCTTCTCAACCTCCTCAGAAAACGGCTAAGTATGGACTTCGAGCAAGCCTAGACGATCGAGCATGGTTTTACTACTTCAAGAAAGGTCTTCAGAACCTTAAATGGTTAATTCTTCTAAGTGTTAAGGCTTCGAGCAAGCTACACTTCAATGAGCAAGAGTGTTCTTCTATCGAGCATGGATTGCCAATCGAGCAAACAACTTGATCATACAAGTTTTAACCATGTGGTACGAGCACAGGATGATCGAGCACATGAGGACAAGCATGGATGCAATAAGAAGATGTCAAGTGATCAAAGCAAGGACTTCGAGCACAGTTCAGTTCCCCGAGCAAGATTTACATCCGAGCATGCTAAAGATTGTTGAATAAGAAAAGCTGAAGACATCAAGAAGAATGAGCTTGCTCGATGGACTAGTTCGAGCAAAGCATGGATTAGTCAAGAAGAATGAAGATTGCTGGAGGAGAATATCTTCACTGAAGATATTCTAAGTAAAGTATGCTCTAAGACATTAATCGAGCATATCTAGCATAGTGAGTCTGCTCGAGCAAGATTGTTACCTTGCTCGAGGACTCAACACTTGTATTAATTTGTATTTCATTATGTAATGATTAGGAACTTTTAGAAGGAATGTCAGTGTCTATAAATAGGATCTAGGTTTCCATTTAGGGCACGGATAATGGCGCACACAATACGAGAAACATTCCAAAAGAATATTCTATTTGTTTTCTCGTACTGCCGCTGCCGCCGTCACGCACGAAACCCTAGACATTCTTGTCACTGTTTCATTAATGATATATTAAATACAGTGAATCTTTGTCTTTGAATGCATTCTTACTAATCATTTATTATCATTTCGTGTTTGTTATTTTCACTTATTCGTTCCCACTTGTTGGATATCCTGATTCCACCGGGATATTCAATAGGCCTTCGGGTAACAGAGTTGGTGTGTTCTTGTCAACCTTTTCTGAGGTTTCACCCGACTCACAGTCCTGACAACTGGTATCAGAGCTTGAGTAAGCTCGCTGAAGGCCACGGGACAGAAGGCTTATGAAAAAGCTTGAAGCTATACTCTATTTTCACTACTGCAAATTCCAGATCTGCTGAAATGGAAGACCAAGAAGTCTCTACCAACAAGATTCCAAGTTTGCTAGGACAAGAAAACTTTATCAAATGGAAGGTGCTCTTCGAAGCAGTAGTAAACTACAACGACCCAGAGCTTAGGACTTCCATCACTTATGGAAACTACATTCCTTCAACAGCTCCGAATAACAATACCACAGTTGAGCTAAAAATGAAGAAACGGGATGATAAGGCTTTGTCTATGCAGAAGTTAGGGCTTTCTTGGGAAATTTTGACAACTGTCAATCATCACAAGACCGCAAAGGAATTGTATGATGCAGTTATCAAAATGTTTGAAGGGAATACTAAATTAAGAGACATCAAGAAAGGTAGACCGAAGCAACAAATAGACAGGTTCAAGTTTAAAGACGTGGAAAGATTAAAATCAGTGTTGCAGAGGTTTATGACGATTGTAAACGACATAAGAACGACTGATTTATAGATCTCTGACTTTGAGCTGAACAAAACGATTTTATCATCCTTGTCCGGTGAATGGTACATTGCCAGCAAGTTTATCAAAGAAAAAGCCAGTTTTCCCAACTTTAAGTTGGAAGATGTGATTGCCTTTCTCAAGGCTGCAGAACACGAGATGATTGAAAATCATATGATTAGGGAGGACAAGCCAAGTTTTCAAGTGAAAAATGCTCTTGTAGCACCAATGGGCAACCTCTCAATCAAGAACCAGCAGCCTATTATTGAGGAGCCATCAGAAACAAGTTCAACTTGCAGTGGCCAATCAAGATTCAATGTTCAGCTGATTGAAGATGATACTCCGTCTACAGCAAATGGGAAGCCAACATTTATGCAGAACAATAATGCTCAAGGAACAGACTATCAAGCATTGTCCTCTATGTTACTGAGTCATATCATGCCTTTGTCGCCAAGAACTTGATCAACACAGGTATTATGCAGGAAGATCTTGAGCAAATCGATGCTGATGACTTAGAAGACATGGACATAAAATGGCATGCAGCTATGTTGGCTTTGAGAAGCAAAAGGTTGTATAACAGAACTGGAAGAACAAGTTTTAATGGAACAAATGAAAGAATCGGCTTTGACAAATCAAAAGACATCTGTTATAACTGTCAACAACCAGGACATTTTGCTAGAGAGTATAACATGCCAAAGCAACTTGGCAATCAAGTGAACCAGAATCAATTCTACCAGAACAAGAATCAGAACTTCCAGCACCAGAGAAATCAGATCACCAACCAAAACCCCTATCAAAATCCGAACAGCCCCAGCAACAAACATTTCAACCCCAAAGAAACAATCAAATATAGGTTCACGCAAATCAGAACAGAACTAATCAGAACAATGTGAACCAGCTGAGAGATCAAGGAAATGTTGCTCTAACTAGGGTGCCACAGGATGAGGAAATTTGATTGGAGCAACCATGCAGCTGAAATGGAGAAGGCAAATGTCGCATTTATGGCCAAAGTGCATGACAAGCCTGAATCTTCAAATGCTTAGGTACAATCTGATATCTCAATTTTTGATCTTCTTATTACCATTGATGAATTAAATCAAGAGATTGGAAAGTGGAAAACTGAGTGTGGGAGAAATGAAGCCTTCTTGAATGTCTATGAAGCAAGTGAAGCAACTTATGAAAGTCAAATCAAGGGGCTTGAAGAGGACTGTATGCAGGCATACCGAACCCAATCAAAATTGACAATTGAAATTGAGGGTTTGAAGAAAATGTATGCTGAAGAAAAATTGAAGAATGCAGACTTGTTAATTAAAATGTAATTCTTGAAGAACCTTGTTTCTACAGGAAATATAGTGGGATATGTGGATAAGATGACTGAAGAAGAAAAGTACAAAAAGGTGCCACCACCTTTCTGTGATAGCTACCCACTGAAAGTAGACAAGGAAAGCAGAAGTGAATATCTTAAACAATTCAAAAATGTGTTTGATGATAAGGCTGAGTTTGTGAAGCAATTTGATGATGTGGTTGTGGATAAGAATGGAGACTTTGCAGTGAAGTAGAGTGAGGAACCAGAAATTGAGAAGAATGAAAAGATGGAAGGTGAAAAAAAGAAGTGGAGTGAGTACTCCAATGAAGATAGTAACTGCAGTTGTGGAAGCTCAAAGTTATCTAAGGGCAAGAAGAAAAGAGGATCAAGCAAAAAGAAAAGTGAAAAGATTCCTACTCTGCCAAAGATGACTCCAAAGATGAAAAAGCACTATGAGAAGATGAGAAGAAAACATGTGGTGTTTGACATCTGCGCAAGACCACAGCCTGAAATCAAGAAAAGAACAGAAGAAACAGTGAAATCTTCTTATAATCAGTCACATCCTCTAATCTATCCAGAAATTGAGAAGAATGAAGAGATGGAAGGTGAAAAAAAGAAGTGGAGTGAGTACTCCAATGAAGATAGTAACTGCAGTTGTGGAAGCTCAAAGTTATCTAAGGGCAAGAAGAAAAGAGGATCAAGCAAAAAGAAAAGTGAAAAGATTCCTACTCTGCCAAAGATGACTCCAAAGATGAAAAAGCACTATGAGAAGATGAGAAGAAAACATGTGGTGTTTGACATCTGCGCAAGACCACAGCCTGAAATCAAGAAAAGAACAGAAGAAACAGTGAAATCTTCTTATAATCAGTCACATCCTCTAATCTATCCAGTTTTCTCAAACCATGAACTATTTGACATTGGAGATGTGGAATATGTACCAATGAGAAGATCTGCTAGAGAAGAAAAGGAAAGCTGTTCTGAAACCTCATGTTGAACCCAGTAGTGTTTGTGAAAGAAAAATATCATCTGGAGCTTGATCTGAACAAACCAATCAAGATGGATTTCAGCAACTCTTTTTGTCCAACAACCTCCTTAGGCTTTGACTTCCCCAAACCCAGTGACAAAATTAAGGACAAGCAATTGCTTGAAGACATGGGGAGTTATGCAAAGGTCTGGTGCAAGAAGTGTGACTCCTAAGGTCATCACACTGACTCTTGCTGGTTTGAAGAGGAAGAGTTTGTTGTTCCTGATGTGGTGTGTGGTTTTGATATGAAGGGATACAAGAAAATGTATCAAAAATACTTAAATGAAGAAAAAGACAGTCCAGATGATGAAGAGAAAAGATCAGTGCTAGAGAAGAGACTGACAAAGTCTTGAAGATCAAGGATGAGGAGAAGGTATCAAGCAAACCTGCAAAGAATAGAAGGTCAAGTGACAAAGGAAAGAAAAGATCAGACCTGGTGTTCTTAATGGGGATGAGAAATTCTTAATGAAGCAGGAGTATGAACCAAAAGGGTTCCAATGGAGGACTAAGAATGAGTTGACTGAAAAGAAGAACTATGTGATTGAGCAAACTGAAGATTTGATTAAGTGTCACACCCTCAAAAACCACTAACGGAGTTTTACCGTCAAAGGGTGTGAACTAACAGGATCGGAATCATTAGTTATAATCAAACCATAAAACAAAGTTTCAAAACCTTGAAAACGTTTACGAGTAATTAAATGCGGAAGCGTAAAACCATAGAAAACAGTGTTACGTCACGCAGGACGACTTAAAACCCAATGATCACAGTTTAAAATAAGTTTGCATAATTAAAAATGTTTCAAGCAATGCATGTTCCTAAACCGCGCGCCCGCCTCGGCTACCTGAGAATAACATACTAAATGTGTCAACACAAGGTTGGTGAGTTCACAAGTTTATATAAAAATAAATGTTTAGCGTTTGCGTTCAGCATTTTGCGTTAAGCGTTTTGCATTATAGCGTTTTGCGTTACAGCGTTTTGCGTTACCAGATAGTGTTATGTCAATTATATATCTATAGGTAGCTAGCCTATAAAACAAGTATCACTAAGTGTTCGACACCGAAGCTGACTGTTTATCATTTGCCTTGCCACCAGGTCATCCAGACCATGGTATGTGTTTAGCCAAGATTACACCCACTCGACCTCCAGTCGAGTTTAGCGTTGGGTGGGGTTTGTCAAACCCAGTAGTACTACTCAACAGTGACTCGCTATTATCCAAATATTAAACGGTTCGATGTGAATGAAGGACTTTAGTTATTGCATTTGCCACTTAGTCTTTACAAGTGATATATAATCTATATTAACAAAATCTTAAATGCGTTTCCGGAGTATGTTATCTCCCCCAAGAGAAAAGCGTTTAAAAAGTTTAAAATGGGAAAGTGAAACTCACTGTTTGCGAAGAAATTCCCAAATTAAATCACCAAGATGCGCGTCACAGAAAAACTCTCTCTAGCGTTCTAAAACAACAAAGAGATTTTTCTAAGTGTCGGAATATTATCGAGTCTCTAGACCCGGCACATAATACCTATGCACATAACATGTTTCGTGTTTCGTTTGGGAATTGTGTGTGACTTTAACAAATGTATTTGTGATACGTTACATGTGTAAACAATTATTTACGTGTCATGTATTCATAAAGTACATCACTAGCAATTACTCCCCGTAAGGGCAATTTGGTCAAGACATAACAATTAACTAGCCATTATTCCCCACGAGGGTGGTCAAATCGTGACAATCAATTAGCAATTAATCCCCGCAAGGGCAATTTGGTCAAAACATAACAATTATATAGCAAGTATCATGTTTCATGCATTTTCACCAAATTCAGCACCTAGCTTCACCGAGACAGAAATTCTACTTGAAAGATTGTACTATCTCACCGATCATAGCATCACAATTAATTTACCAAAACTCATCACAAAAGCATATATGTCTTAGGTTTCCAGAACATATTTTATTATATTTTTATTCCACATAGGTTTCTCACAATCATCAAATCATTACAGCAAACTCTTAACAGTCAAATTCATGCGTAACAGAATGTTATTTGAAATTCCTGTTAAACGAAAAATCCAATAAATGCAAGACCACTTGGGTTAGGTTTCTAACTCAATGAGTCAACTTCCAGAAGTGGAACCAACCCAATTGGTCTCGTAGTTCATGAGATATAACATTTATAAAACAACCTAACAGCAGGTCTAACAGCTCAGCTTTGCACAACGTTTTTGTAAATTCATAAAAGTTAACTTCTACACGTCCAAAAATTGCAAATTTATATTCTTTAGAAACTAGACTCAACCTAGTTTACTGTAGTATTAATAATCTCAACCAATTTTCACATTTACACTTCGTTACAGTCAATTAAACATCAATAACACAATCTGTCCAGAAACTGTTTGCATCCAAACTCAACATATTAACTATCTATGGACCATCATGCATTCATATAACACTCTAGACTCCATAAACACTATCCATGCACATCAATTACACATTACTTACATGATTAGGGTTTTTGTTTGAACTCAATTCAAAGACACAACAATTAACATGTAACAATATCCAATCTAGTTATCAAATCATCATCAAATCAACAACAATCATTTTAATTTCATACACACATAGAATTGGCCATCTAGGGTTTTCAATTAACCCATTAAACATCAAAATCAAGTATAAAAGATGCATAGGATAGTCGATTATACCTTCCTAGCACCTTAATCTTCAATCAAAAGCTTGAAATCCTAGTTGTATGTGTGTGTATAAGTGACGGCAGCCAAGGAGCCAAGGGGGGGGGGGGGGGTTTCCGATCAGGATTTGTGTGGGGAGAATAATAATAAGTTAGGGTTTATTATTATTATTATTTATAATACTACATGTTACACTTTGGCCCCTCCACTTCTAAGTATTACTTATCTAGCTTAAACTAACTTGTTTACATCTTGAGTTAGTGTTTATAACGATGTTATCACATAACACATAAGTCTAACACATAATTATCACATAATTACTGTTTTGACGTTTTTTCGTTTATTCACCAATCGTTTGTGTCAACTCGTTTGCGTTTCGGTGCAATTCCCGAAAGACTACACATGTAGTAAGTGTTAAGCGTCATTTAAACCCTAGTTTAAATGTAATGAGGTGTGCGTTATAGATTCAATGATCTTAAGTTTGAATTGACGGAGTTGAGTTAACGGAGTTAACCTGAAATTGACGATTGTCACATCATTCCTATGTTAAAGAATTTTCGTCCCGAAAATTTGAGTCAAGTCGTGATGAGTGTCTGAAAAAGTAAGAAAAATTTTCAGTTTGTCATCTCATCCCCTAGTAGAAAGAAATTTCGTCCCGAAATTTAATTCATACCTCCTTTGATTTCTGATGGTTTGCCGGGTTTCGCGGTTTTCTGTGTTTGGTCAGCCCTTCAAAAAGGTGAGGATACTTTTTCATCATTTGATCCTCGCGATCCCACGTGAACTCCGGTCCACGTCTCGAGTTCCAACGAACCTTAACGATTGGAATTTTGCTGTGCTTGAGCGTTTTGGTTTCCCAATCCAAAACCTCGACTGGTTCCTCAATGAAACGTAACTGTTCATCAACATGCAGTTCCTCCAAAGGGACTACATGGGTTTCATCAGATAGGCATTTCTTCAAAATGGACACGTGGAATACATTGTGTACGCCACTGAAATCCGTTGGTAGGTCCAGTCGGTACGCCACCCATCCAATGCGCTCAGTTATTCGATAGGGACCAACATATCGTGGGTTGAGTTTGTTTCGCTTACCAAAGCGAATCACACCTTTCCAAGGTGAGACTTTGAGTAACACTCGATCGTTCACTTGAAATTCGAGAGGTTTTCGGCGCTTTTCGGCGTAACTCTTTTGGCGATCTCGTGCTGCTGCCATGCGATTTCGGATTTGAACAATCTTTTCCGAAGTTTCGAGTACCAGTTCTGGACCAGTGATTTGGCCGTCACCCACCTCTGCCCAGCAGAGTGGTGATCGACACTTCCGTCCGTACAGCGCTTCAAACGGCGCTGCTTTAATACTTGCGTGGTAGCTGTTATTATACGAAAACTCTACCAAAGGTAAGTGAGGTTCCCAACTTTTTCCGAAATCCAATACGCATGCACGCAACATATCCTCCAGGGTCTGAATAGTTCGTTCACTTTGCCCATCCATCTGAGGATGGTATGCTGTGCTCATATCAAGACGGATGCCTAGTGCGCTTTGCAGCGACTTCCAAAAGTGCGACGTGAAACGAGAATCTCGATCGGAAATGATTGAGACAGGCACTCCGTTCCTAGACACCACTTCTTTCATGTAAACACGAGTCAGTCTTTCCATTTTGTCCGATTCCTTAATCGCTAAGAAGTGTGCAGACTTAGTCAACCGGTCAACGATCACCCAGATGGTATCGCATCCCGTCGGTGTCTTAGGTAAACCCGTGATAAAATCCATTGAGATGTGTTCCCATTTCCACATTGGGAGTTCCGGTTGTTGCAGTAGACCAGATGGTTTCTGGTATTCTATTTTGACTCTGGCACAAGTCAAGCATTTGCTCACGTAGGTGGCAATGTCAGCTTTCATGTTCGGCCACCAGAAAAGTGCCTTTAGGTCATGGTACATTTTATCTGAGCCAGGGTGGATAGAATATCGGGACTTGTGTGCTTCGTCCATCACCAGAGTTCTCAACTCTCCGAACCGTGGAACCCAAATCCGGTTCTCAAAATATCGGACCCGTCCGATCTGGTTTCAAGTTGCTTGTTCATGCCCCGCATGAGTTCCGATGGAAGATTATCATCTTTCAAAGCTTCGTGTTGCGCCTCGCGAATCTGGTCAGGTAAGTTGGCATGAATCGTGAGTTGCAATGCTCGCACTCGTCTGGGTTTATCTGTTTCTTTTCTGCTGAGGGCGTCGGCCACTACATTGGCCTTGCCAGGGTGGTACTTGATGGCACAATCATAATCCTTGAGCAGCTCGACCCAACGACGCTGTCGCATGTTCAGCTCCTTCTGATTGTAGATATGTTGGAGACTCTTGTGGTCGGTGTAAATTGTAAACTTGGTACCGTACAAGTAATGCCTCCATATATTAAGGGCAAACACCACAGCTCCGAGTTCCAAATCATGGGTCGTGTAGTTCTTCTCGTGAACCCGTAGTTGTCGAGAGGCATAAGCTATAACCTTCTCGAGTTGCATCAGCACACAACCGAGACCTTGTATCGATGCGTCACAGTGTACCTCGAAATTTTCCGTTCCCTCGGGGAGGGCTAGAATAGGGGCGCTACAGAGTTTGGTTTTCAACAGTTGAAAAGCGGATTCTTGCGCGTCACCCCAATTGTACTTAGTGCCTTTGTGAGTCAAAGCGGTGAGGGGTTGAGCAATCTTTGAAAATCCCTCGATAAAACGTCGGTAGTAGCCGGCCACTCCTAGGAATTGGCGCACCTCAGTCGGAGTCTTAGGTGCTTCCCAGTTTTTGATGGCCTCTACCTTACCGGGATCGACATGGATACCATTCTCGTTGATCACATGTCCTAAAAAGTGAACCTCGCGAAGCCAAAACTCATATTTCGAGAGTTTAGCATACAGTTGTTCCTACTTCAATAATTCCAAAATTAACCTCAAGTGCTCTTCATGGTCAGCCTCGTTCTTGGAGTAGACGAGAATATCATCAATGAAAACAATCACAAACTTGTCGAGGTACGCCTTGCATACACGATTCAAGAGATCCATAAATACGGCTGGTGCGTTGGTTAGGCCAAAAGGCATAACCGAAAACTCGTAGTGACCATACCATGTTCTGAAAGCCGTCTTTGAGATATCTTCTTCGCGCACTCTTAGTTGGTGGTAACCGGATCGCAGATCGATCTTCGAGTAGTAACTCGATCCTTGAAGCTGGTCAAACAAATCATCAATTCGGGGTAAAGGATAACGGTTCTTGACCGTCACCTTGTTCAACTCCCGGTAGTCGATACACATGCGGAAAGTCCCGTCCTTCTTTCTGACAAATAAGAGAGGGGCACCCCATGGCGATGAGCTAGGTCGGATAAAACCCTTATCCAACAAATCTTGCAACTGAGTGGACAGTTCCTGAAGCTCCGCCGGTGCGACCCGATATGGGGCTCGTGCTATGGGTGCTGCACCGGGTGTCAACTCGATTTGGAATTCGACTTGTCGTATAGAAGGGAGTCCAGGCAAATCCTCTGGGAAAACATCTGGAAAATCTCGCACAATCGGTATATCTTCAATTCGCTTCTCCTCCGCTGGTTTCTCAACAATCTGCGCCAAACTTGCCGGGTGACCCTTTCGTAGATACTTCTGTGCCTTCATGAGGGTAATGACGCTGGTGGTCATGCCGCTTCTCTCACCTCGGATCGAAATGATCTCGCCGGAAGGGGTAGTAATGTGGACTATCTTGTCGTGACATATAATCTCCGCTCGGTTCTCGGATAACCAGTCCATGCCGACCACGACATCGAAACTACTAAGCGAAAAAGGAATAAGGTCAATATCAAAGACATGACCTAACATTTTTAACTTACATCCCGCAAGTACATGAGTCGTTACTATAGTCTTACCGTCAGCTAATTCAACAGCAAACTTAGCATCTAACGGAGTTGGAGTTAAGTCTAAGAGTTGGCTAAAGGCTTTCGACACAAAACTCCTATCAGCTCCAGTGTCAAACAATACAGAAGCAAAACAATCGTTCACAGGGAACTTACCAGTCACCACGTACGGATCATTGCGGGCTTGACCCGACCCAATTACAAAAGCTCTTCCCTTGCCATTGCTTCCACCACCACTGCCACTTCCATTACCTCCATTGTTGTCGTTCTGTTTCAGCTTGGGACAATCTTTCCTAAAATGACCTTCCTGCCCACATTCGAAACATCCCTTCGTCGTCATAGGTGGTTTAGGAGCACCCTTAGCCGCAAGGTCTCCTCTACATTCCTTCGCCAGGTGACCCATCTTTCCGCATCTTTGACACTTGACATGGTCACACGGGCCAACATGATGATAGTTGCACCTATTGCACTTCGGATATTTCCCAGCATATCCGCTCGAACCCTGCCCGCTACCGTTGTTATTGTTGTTGTGACTCTGATTGTTAAAGCTCCGAGTGAATTCGGGCTTACGGTAGTGTTGTTGCTGTGGGAGGTTCGAGGATGAAGATCTGGTGTTGTCAAAACTTTCTCTTTCCGCTGCTCGGGTTGCTGTTGCTGTTGTTGTCATTACTCGGGTTGTCACGGGCTTTAGTGGTTGAACCCCTAGGTGGTAGTGCACCTTGGGTCACTGCTTGATCCGTTAGTTTGTGAGCTAACCGAATCGCTTGCTGAATCGTGGCTGGTCTGGAAGACGTTACCATGCCCTGAATTTGCGGTGCTAACCCATCAATATACATTTCAATCCTCTTACTCGGCGGATCTACCATCCGCGAACACATCACAGCTAACTCGTGAGAACGGGTAGTGTAGGCTTCGATTTCCGAACCCACCATCCTTAATGACCAAAACTCTGACTCTAACTTTGTAATCTCCTCCCTAGGACAGTACTCCTCTCGCATCATGTTTTTGAACTCCTCCCAGTTCATAGCGTTAGCTAGTTCCAATCCAAGGATCTGCACGTTCGAATTCCACCAAGTGAGGGCAGAATCCTCCAATGTTCCAGCAGCGAATTTGACCCTACTGGTAGGGGGACAATTACACATCTCAAATGCCGACTCGGCCTTCTCAGCCTAACGCAGGAAGCCTATAGCTCCCTCAGTGCCCTTAAACGAGCTGGGCTTGCAGTCAAGGTAATTCTTGAAGGTACACATTCCACTTGGACCTCCAGCTTGGTTCTGAACATGTGCGGCTAGAGCGGCCGCCGCATGGTCGTTCAGCAGGGTTTGGAGTTCAGCTGCAGTTAAGTTGATGTTACCACGACCGTGTCTAGATGTCATCGTCTGAGGACACCTCTGAGTGTGCCTCTTCCTCAGCCGGTTCTTCTTCAGGTTCCTCCTCGGGATCTTCCTCGGGATCCTCCTCAGGCTCCTCTTCGGGATCTTCTTCAGGTTCCTCATCAGGCTCTGCCTCAGGCTCGGCCTCAGGCTCTGCCTCAGGTTCGGCTGCGTTCTGAGCAATTTGCATTTGTAACACATCGCAACGCTCTAAAGCCATCTCGGTTCGGGTCCTTGCTACTTGGAGTTGCTCTTGCAAGTCTATCATCTCGGCTTGCATCTTTCTCATAATCTTCATCTGTTGATCACTAGCCTCTTGCATTTCCTTCATTGCCGCTGCCATGCAAGCAATCTCCTCCTTAGTCTCGGTTCCGTCTTTTAACAGTTCGGAAACGTTCGCTCTCGTATAGCGCATGTAACCCACGTCACGCTCCAAGCATGAAACAACAGCTGCGAGAACTCGCTCTAC
Source organism: Bidens hawaiensis (assembly GCF_021521415.1). NCBI lineage: Eukaryota > Viridiplantae > Streptophyta > Magnoliopsida > Asterales > Asteraceae > Bidens > Bidens hawaiensis. Next base: position 251,187 of record NW_027491041.1, on the reverse strand, counting down.
AGGTTCGGTTATGGGTGGTAGGGTGTTGGGGTAAGCAGGATGGTTCGGGTGGGGTAATGGGGGAACTTGTTCACGATAGACCATACGTCTGATCATATTAGGGTACCAATCCCAGCTAACTTCGTTTTCGTACATGCCTCCGGATAAGCGGTACCTCTTCGGTGCGGGAGCTTCGAGTTCCGGGACTACACGGGGTGGCGATGCGGTAGGTATCTGCGGTTCTTTCCCGTGAGCATGAGTCATCGGATCAGATGATGATGAGGGTGGCGGCGTCGACATTCCTACAGGTAAGCCGTGTATGCGAGCGCGTATGTGTGAAAGAGGTAAAGAGATAGGATAACAAAGACTACACAAATCTATGCAGTGCGTATCATTATAACTAATGGTGTCGTCGCGGTTATAGTCTAGTATGCATGCAGCCTCTAGTTCGCTATAACCAATGGCTCTGATACCAATCTGTCACACCCTCAAAATCCACTAATGGAGTTTTACCGTCAGAGGGTGTGAACTAACAGGATCGGAATCATTAGTTATAATCAAACCATAAAACAAAGTTTCAAAACCTTGAAAACGTTTACGAGTAATTAAATGCGGAAGCGTAAAACCATAGAAAACAGTGTTACGTCACGCAGGACGACTTAAAACCCAATGATCACAGTTTAAAATAAGTTTGCATAATTAAAAATGTTTCAAGCAATGCATGTTCCTAAACCGCGCGCCCGCCTCGGCTACCTGAGAATAACATACTAAAAGTGTCAACACAAGGTTGGTGAGTTCACAAGTTTATGTAAAAATAAATGTTTAGCGTTTGCGTTCAGCGTTTTGTGTTAAGCGTTTTGCGTTACAGCGTTTTGCGTTACCAGATAGTGTTATGTCAATTATATATCTATAGGTAGCTAGCCTATAAAACAAGTATCACTAAGTGTTCGACACCGAAGCTGACTGTTTATCATTTGCCTTGCCACCAGGTCATCCAGACCATGGTATGTGTTTAGCCAAGATTACACCCACTCGACCTCCAGTCGAGTTTAGCGTTGGGTGGGGTTTGTCAAACCCAGTAGTACTACTCAACAGTGACTCGCTATTATCCAAATATTAAACGGTTCGATGTGAATGAAGGACTTTAGTTATTGCGTTTGCCACTTAGTCTTTACAAGTGATATATAATCTATATTAACAAAATCTTAAATGCGTTTCCGGAGTATGTTATCTCCCCCAAGAGAAAAGCGTTTAAAAAGTTTAAAAGGGGAAAGTGAAACTCACTGTTTGCGAAAAAATTCCCAAATTAAATCACCAAGATGCGCGTCACAGAAAAACTCTCTCTAGCGTTCTAAAACAACAAAGAGATTTTTCTAAGTGTCGGAATATTATCGAGTCTCTAGACCCGGCACATAATACCTATGCACATAACATGTTTCGTGTTTCGTTTGTGAATTGTGTGTGACTTTAACAAATGTATTTGTGATACGTTACATGTGTAAACAATTATTTACGTGTCATGTATTCATAAAGTACATCACTAGCAATTACTCCGCGTAAGGGCAATTTGGTCAACACATAACAATTAACTAGCCATTATTCCCCACGAGGGTAATTTGGTCAAATCATGACAATCAATTAGCAATTATTCCCCGCAAGGGCAATTTGGTCAAAACATAACAATTATATAGCAAGTATCATGTTTCATGCATTTTCACCAAATTCAGCAGCTAGTTTCACCGAGACAGAAATTCTACTTGAAAGATTGTACTATCTCACTAATCATAGCATCACAATTAATTTACCAAAAATCATCACAAAAGAATATATGTCTTAGGTTTCCAGAACATATTTTATTATATTTTTATTCCACATAGGTTTCTCACAATCATCAAATCATTACAGCAAACTCTTAACAGTCAAATTCATGCGTAACAGAATGTTATTTGAAATTCCCGTTAAACGAAAAATCCAATAAATGCAAGACCACTTTGGTTAGGTTCCTAACTCAATGAGTCAACTTCCAGAAGTGGAACTAACCCAATTGGTCTCGTAGTTCATGAGATATAACATTTATAAAACAACCTAACAGCAGGTCTAACAGCTCAGCTTTGCACAACGTTTTTGTAAAATCATAAAAGTTAACTTCTACATGTCCAAAAATTGCAAATTTATATTCTTTAGAAACTAGACTCAACCTAGTTTACTGTAGTATCAATAATCTCTACCAATTTTCACATTTACACTTCGTTACAGTCAATTAAACATCAATAACACAATCTGTCCAGAACCTGTTTGTATCCAAACTCAACATATTAACTATCTATGGACCATCATGCATTCATATAACACTCTAGACTCCATAAACACTATCCATGCACATCAATTACACATTACATACATGATTAGGGTTTTTGTTTGAACTCAATTCAAAGACACAACAATTAACATGTAACAATATCCAATCTAGTTATCAAATCATCATCAAATCAACAACAATCATATTAATTTCATACACACATAGAATCGGCCATCTAGGGTTTTCATATAACCCATTAAACATCAAAATCAAGTATAAAGGATGCATAGGATAGTCGATTATACCTTCCTAGCACCTTAATCTTCAATCAAAAGCTTGAAATCCTAGTTGTATGTGTGTGTATAAGTGACGGCAGCCAAGGAGCCAAGGGGGGGGGGGGTTTCCGATCGGGATTTGTGTGGGGAGAATAATAATAAGTTAGGGTTTATTATTATTATTATTATTATTTATAATACTACATGTTACACTTTGGCCCCTTCACTTCTAAGTATTACTTATCTAGCTTAAACTAACTTGTTTACATCTTGAGTTAGTGTTTATAACGATGTTATCAAATAACACATAAGTCTAACACTTAATTATCACATAATTACTGTTTTGACGTTTTTTCGTTTATTCACCAATCGTTTGTGTTAACTCGTTTGCGTTTCGGTGCAATTCCCGAAAGACTACACATGTAGTAAGTGTTAAGCGTCATTTAAACCCTAGTTTAAATGTAATGAGGTGTGCGTTATAGATTCAATGATCTTAAGTTTGAATTGACGGAGTTGAGTTAACGGAGTTAACCTGAAATTGACGATTGTCACATTAAGTCACAAGTTATGAAAGCTGGGTCAGATTCAGACTCAAAAGAAGAATGTGAAGTTGTGTATGAAAACCCACTTCCAGTTCCAGCTCCAACTCCTGATGAATCTTCACCTGACGCATAATTACAAACCGATGAAGTTTGTAACTCAGAATCCAACTAATTCTGTTTTGTTTTTGTGTCCAGGAACAGTTCTTGAACAGAAATGACTTATGGTATATGGACAGTGAATGTTCTAGGCACATGACCTGTGACAAAAGTGTTTTAATCAACTATGAAAGAAAATATGAGGGGCCAGTTGCCTTTGGGAGAGATGAAAATGGAGGGAAGAATGTTGGAAGAGGAACACTCATAAATGGCAAAGTATCCTTTGAGAATGTGCTGCATGTTGAAGGATTACAATACAATCTACTTAGCATTTCTCAAATGTGTGATAAAGGATACAAAGTAGCCTTCAATGATCAACACTGCCTGATTTTGAAGCCTAAGTTTGTGATTCCAACTGAGATGATCATGATGATGGCTCCAAAAAATGGCAACCTCTATAAGCTAAGAATGAATACTGCTATATCTAGAGGTGGTTCATGCTTTGTTTCCAAAGCCACTGAAAATGAAACCAAACTGTGGCATAGGAAGATGTGTCATGTAAACTTGAAGAACATGAACAATCTAGTGAAAGGTGAACATGTTGTTGGCCTTCCCACAAGAGAGTTCATGCTAGAAGAAAAATGCACATCTTGCCTCAAAGGGAAACAACATAAATCCTCACACAAGAGCAAAATGATAAACACCATTGATGAAGTCTTGGAACTGTTACACATGGATCTATTTGGTCCTGTAAGTGTTCCAAGTATTGGAAAGAAGAGATATTTCCTAGTGATCACTGATGATTATTCAAGGTTTATATGGGTATACTTTATGGGCAGCAAAGATGAAACCCCAGATTTGATCATATCCTATGTGCTAAAGATGGAAAATCAGCTTGAAAGGAAGGTGAAGGTCATTAGAAGTGACAATGGAACAGAATTCAAGAATGGAATTATGGATGAATTCTGCACTTCTAAGGGAATCTTTGAACAATATAGTGCACCCAGAACTCCTGAATAGAATGGTGTTGCATAAAGAAGAAACAGAACACTGATTGAAGCTGCAAGGACCATGATTGCTGATACAAATCTGCCAGTCACTTTTTGGGCAGAAGCAATCTACACTGCATGTTATGTGTAGAACAGGGTTCTATTGAACAAGGCTCAAAACAAAACTCCATATGAGGTTATCTTCAAAAGAAATCCTTATGTGAAGTTCTTGAAGCCTTTTGGATGCAGATGCTCACTGATGAATACAAAGGACTATCTAAACAAATTCCACTCAAAATCACTGGAATGTTTCTTTGTGGGCTACTCATCTCATTCAAAGGCTTATAGAGTCTATGTGAAGAAGCACATGCTGGTCATTGAGTCTTCAAATATAATATTCAATCAGAACCACTTTAACAATGTTGAAGGTCCCAAGTGGCTATTTGACTTGGAAAAGACGATCAAATCTTTCAAAATCTACAATGAAGATATGGATGACAGCATGTACAGAATCAGCTTTGAAGACAAGGGAAAACCAAAACTAGTTGATTTGGATAAACTATGGTCGAAACAAATGGATTTAACTTTGAAAGAAACAACCAACAAGCTGCTGAGGTTGATACGAATGGACAAGATGATTTGGTGGAAGTCTCTAATGAAGGACCAAGTGAAGGAGAGAGTGAACCAATTCAGAGTCAACAACCTGCTTAGATTGAAAGGATAAATCAAGTTGAAGATAGGTTCCAGTCTTTGTTTGACTCTCTGCAATTTGGGTCAAATGAAGCATCATCAGAGATTAATCAAGTTCAAGCAACTGATGAAGCCCAAGAGAGAATTAAAACTGAGTCTGCTGAGTTAAATATGAACAATCTTGAGACAGAAGTGTCTGTACAACAAGTTGTGCAGACCACCTCTGTTGAAAGGAATCACCCTGTAGAAAATATAATAGGAGACTTGCATGAAAGAGTGACTAGAAGCTCTTCTGAAAAGGCAAACATCTGTCTGTATGCCTGCTTTCTATCCCAAGTTGAACCAAAGAACATTAATCAAGCTTTGAAAGACAACAACTGGGTAGAAGCTATGCAAGTATGCTATTGGCACAAAATGGGTGTTCAAGAACAAGAAAGATGAAAGGGGTACAGTGATCAAGAACAAATCAAGATTGGTGGCTCTAGGATGCTTACAGGAAGAAGGAGTGGACTTTGAAGAAGTTTCTGCTCCAGTTGCAAGACTAGAGGCTATCAGGATCTTTCTGGCATATGCAGCATCAATGAATATTAAAGTCTATCAACTTGATGTAAAATCTGCATTTTTAAATGGAAAATTGATGAAGAAGTCTATGTCACTCAACCTCCTGGATTTGAAGATCTAGTGCATCCCAACAAGGTTTATAAACTCAGCAAAGCTTTGTATGAACTGCATCAAGCACCAAGAGCTTGGTATGATGAGCTATCATACCATTTGTTGGAAAATGGCTTCCGCAGAGGAGCAATAGATAAGACTCTATTCTACAAAAGAAGGAACAAGGATCTGCTGCTGCTGCAAGTGTATGTGGATGACATTATCTTTGGCTCTACAAATGAACAGATGTGCAAAGAGTTTGAGCAAGTAATGAAATACATATAATAGATGAGCTCAATGGGGGAAATGAATTTCTTCGTTGGAGTTCAGATGCAACAGAAAGCTGATGGAATATTCATAAATCAATCAAAATATGTACAAGAGATTCTTAACAAATTCAAGTGCCAAGACTTCAAGACAGTATCTACACCAATGGATACACATGAGAAAATGGTACCTGATGAAAAGGGGGAGCCAGTGGACCAGCATGAATATAGGGCCAAGATAGGATCATTGATGTATCTCATAGCATCTAGGCTAGATATTATGTTTGTTGTGTGTGTCTGTGCAAGATTCCAAGCTAACCCCAACGTTTCACATATGCTAGCAGTTAAGAGGATCTTCAGATATCTAAAGGGAAAACCAGATTTGGGGATTTGGTATCCAAAGAACCCTTCCTTTAACTTGTTGGCCTACACAGACAGTGATATGATAGTCGCAACATGAGTAGAAAATCAACCTCTGGAGGATGCCAGTTTCCAGGGAACAGGCTGGTATATTGGCAATGCAATAAGCAAACTACAGTGTCCTCTACTGCTGAAGCTGAGTACATTGCTGCTTCTGCCTGCTGTGCACAGGTTTTGTGGATTCAAAATCAACTGCTAGATTATGGTCTGAATTTCTTAATTACACCTATTTTAATTGCTAATATTGCTGCTATGTTTATTGTTAAGAATCCAGTCCAACATTCTAAGACAAAGCACATTGAAATTAAACATCATTTCATTAGAGACTGTCAGGAAAAATGTATAATAGAAATGAAAAGGGTAGATATATCTGATAATTTGGCTGATTTATTCACCAAACCTTTAGATAAAACCAGGTCTCATTTTCTATTAAAATGCCTAGGAATGATAAATGCTGATGAAGTTTGATTTAAGATGTGTGCTTAAGTGAGGTGCTTACTGATTATCTGTGTCACTCACTTTGAATGTGTGCATGATGATTTGCTATGCTTAACTAATTGTTCTAATTGCATGAATCATGTATGTGACTACATTTGTGTTAAATTTTGTTGAAATTGTTATTTACAGCTTTTGGTACTTTGATCTGTGCTTGCATGATGTATTTTTGCGATTCTAAGTACTTCGAGCATGATTCTGTGCTTGATATTGTGCTTGTTGCTCCTCGAGCAGAAGCAAAGGATTTTGAATGACTACAAAGTCTTTCGAGCATAGACATCATAGTTCAGGTGCTCGAGCATAGAAACGTGCTATGGAAGATCATTTAAGTCCTTCGAGCATGATTCTGTGGTTGATGAAGTGTTTGGAGCTCTTCAAGCACAAACAGTCAACCTTAAGAAATTTCAAGTATTTCGAGCATAACTCTGTGCTGCATGGTGGGTTAATGCTCTTCGAGCACAAACAAACCATACTTGAGCTCTCAAGTAACTCGAGCATAAATGTTGTTAACTTTGTGGTCGAGCATGGACATGTGTTCTGGAAAACTTTCCGTATTCCTAGCACAAGTCTACTACTCGAACACACAGCTAAGTCTTTCGAGTACAAGCAATGAAATGATATATTTTAAGGTTGCTCGGTTGACTTTCGAGCATGCTCGATGAATTTCGGAGCATGCTTGACAGACTTATGTGTTGATTTGTCAGTTCTATGCTATCTGAATGAATATGTTTGCAATTGGGTAAGTGTGTGCTTGTTAAACTTACTTAAATGACATCACTATTTTTCAAAATCAACACTTAAAATGAACTTCAGAAGAAATGATTTTTGAAGCTGTGAAATAATTTTAACGTAAGCAACATTGTTTTTGATGATCTCATGAGAGAAATGATAAGATTATCCAGTTAAAAATGACGGATAAAAGCTTTTGGATAGAAATATGTATCCAACCTTTGGGAAATGATAGAAAACTGTTTAAGATAACTAACCCGTGGATTATAAGTTCAAAAAGCTTTGAGTACAGCCATTGGCAAAGTATGATAGCTTTCCATAGTCTATAGTTGTCATATGTGATATACACCTAAATATGATAGCTTTCCATAGTCTATAGTTGTCATATGTGATATACACCTAAATCTGCTAAGTATGATGTGGTGAAACATTGGAAGATAAGGTATTCTCTCTAGCATATCTCTCCGAATGATAGGCAGAAAGGTTATTATCCAATCATACACGAGCCTGTTGGTGTTTCTGGTCTATAAAAATATTTACTATGTATTTGAGCAGAAGTAAATTATTGCTATATGGGAAATCTATCAAAAGAAAAGAAAAAGAAAGTTACTGAAAAATAATGAAAGGATCAAAAATATAGTATAAAGAAATAAGTTATCTGATTTCATGACTTAAGGGGCACTAAAATAACTACAGGGGTGGGGCATCCAAAAAAGTCCTAAACACCCTGAATGTAAGGCATGTAAGTCCGGATGGCATGTAAGTCCAAAGTTCAACCTTACACTCTGTTATCAAAGACAAATATATAAATAAGTAACTGCTCTATTATACAAAAATCAATTTTGACCAGGGCATCAAGGGGTCGAAGTCAATTCTGGGTGATTTGGAGAAAGCTAAATAAGCTTTGAGAAGTGATTAGAAGCAACCTGAAAATATAGTGATAACTATTCCTAACTTATGCTCTAATTGAAACCTAAATGTAACACAGAAAACAATGACCATTATGCTAAGTATACCTGCTGTCAACCTGACTCAAGTCATAATAACACTGACCATGAAGTGGTGTGATCCTGTCTTAAATGGTCTGATCCAATGTTGAGATATTTCTATGAAATTTGTTTTCAATAGAATGTTCCATTCGAATTTGATCTCTTCTTTCACCTTAAACAAATTACTCAATTTAACTTACTATTCTAAAATGATCATTCTTAATGATAGTTGAAATTTTGAGCACAAGACATGAATGATCATGTCTGAGATTCGTGGCATAACAGTTGAGATTCTCAAACTGAATTGAAAATTCAATTAAGTGTTTCTAGCAAAGTAACTATCCTTGCCTGTGTTCCACTGCTTCGAGTACACTATGTGACCTGTGTAAATTGACTATGTGTTTCGAGCATGCATCTCATGAATTTGCTATCAAGTGTTTCGAGCATGCATTTTACATTCGAGCACCTGGAATGAAATGAATAGTAATGTTATGTGTTTCGAGCATGATTGCATCATTGATTGCTTAGTTCTAAGTATTTGAGTACAAGGGTTTTGAGCATAAACGCGTGCAAGATAATTAGGTACTTCATTGACTAATTTAGGACCTAAGTCTTCGAGCATAGAAATGTGCTAGGTGTGTCGGAATGAGAGTTCGAGCTTAAACAACTGGATCATTTTGTTAAGTAGTTCGAGCAAACTTGTGAGCTAGACACTTAGGTTGTGCGTTCGAGTACAGGCATAGGTAAGGTTCAATATGCTAAGGCTTTCGAGCAAAAAAGTACGTCGAGCACATTGAGCTATAGAAATCTAAGTAAGTCGAGCAAAGTGTCTAACACTATTAGGAATGCATCTCGAGCATAGGGTATTGTCATGATATATTTCTAAGTAACTCGAGCATGATGCATAGTCGAGTAGGGTTAGATTACTAGTGTGTCTCAAGAATTTATATTGAATAAATATTGATAAGTACATTCGAGCACACTACACCTCGAGTATGACTCAATACTCAAGTAAGTAATCTAATGATCATCAAACATTTGGCTAAGGCATCGAGCACAAGTCTATTCGAGCACTCTGTCTCAAGTATACTAGTGCTCAAAGGCAGAATATTCCAAGTACATCGAGCAAGGGTTGTACTATGTACTCGTGTACAGGGGGAGCCAGCTGTTACTTTGGCTGTATGCTCGAGCAAGGGAGGTACATTAAATTTGAATTAAATGACAATTGTCGTGCCTGGACGACAAAAGGAGATACTGTACCACCCAAACATTAAGTATAAAAGGGAACTTAGAAACTTTTTTACACATTTCTCTCCCTATTAAACCTAAACGCAAAACCCCTTTGCTCGTTCTATCTTCCTCTTGCTTGATTACTCTAATACTTGCTTAATTTTACTTCAATTACAGCCATTAGCTCTGTTTCGACTTCGGTAAGACATCGTAATTCGATATTTGTCACACCGATTTGGGAGTTAGGATTTCTAAATAAACTATTGACTAACTATTTACTTGTTCTTGCAGGTACGCATATTACTACGGAACAGGTTAATTGAATACGCCATTAATCATCTACCTATCCTCATATATTAGTTCTACAACTTTGTGTACTGATATATTTTCTTGTTTTGCAGAACTGATGGCTTTCAAATACGAAAAGGGGCGTAATATGTGCACTCAGTTGGAGATCGATGAGGACAACCGAGAATTGGAGCCAATGATAAAATTTTTGAGTAACTCCAACCTGAGGGTGGCATTAACTGACAACCCCACAATATACAGGAACCATATTTCGGATTTTTGGGGGTCTGCAACAAATGTCAACGATGTAAACGGGAAGAAAGTTGAAGCATCGGTTCTAAATCATGATATTGAGGTAACAGAAGCCTCCATCAGAGCTGCGTTAGAACTGAATGACAATTTTTAGGCTCAGCCACTTTACTCGGTCCCAAGTCTATTAAGAGTCTTTCAAGAGACTATGGTCTACCAGGGAGGAATAAAGGAGGGACAATTTCAAAAAGGGAGTTTTCCATTGATTTACCGGTTCCTGATCCATCATGTGATCCAGTCCTTATCTCCTAGGAGAGGAACTTGGACTTTATTGAGCAGAGAGCTTGGGACTCTCACAATTAGCAATACTCTATCAGCACCCCTTTAACGTTTCAAGACTTATTTTTCAATGATTAGTGGCGAATGCGGAGAAGGACGAGGGTCAAAGATTCCTTATGTACCCAAGGTTTCTACAAATCCTAATAAACCAAGCTTTGCCTGATCTTCAAAGTGTGGGAGAAGTTTTGAGACTACAGGACCCCAACATATGTAAAAGAATGAAAGATGCTCAGAGCATCTTTGTTGATAATGATGATTGGGATATACTCCCATGGTTGCTTGTGCCTGCTCTAGAAGCAATTGATATACCCAGAACACTGAGGAATTGTGAGGATGAAGAGGATGATGATGGAAATGATGATAGTGCAGATGATGACAATGACCAGAATGATGAAGGGGACAATAGTCCAGAGGGTGTGTGACATTTGAGCTAAAACAAGGTACACCTCAGTACGTATTTACCGATTAAGCAAATAAACGCTTTTTGCGTAACAAACGAACGATTAACCTAACGGGTCGGGTTATGACCCATAAATCTTGGGGGGCCATCTATAAGTGATATACGTTTAATACAAACTAAAATATTAGTAATAGGGCCTGAGTTTGATAGCAAACAAGTTAAACGAAAACATGCTCGTTTTACTACCCGCTATAGATTTAAACGCGAAAGATAGTTACAAACCAAGCATTGTATCATCCGTTAAGCTGAAAAAGACTTACCAAACACTTATTTGAAATGTTTTAAGCGATCCGTGAAAATATTTTCGATTTTTACAAACATATAGTATGTTTTTATAATTTTACACAAAACTAGCCGAAAAACACTCGTATTTACGCTGTTTGTCGCACCCGATAAGTTTTTCGCGTCAAAAACTGAATCCGAACTAAATTTGGACTGGGCTTTTCGTTTTTGGGCTTGAAAAATCAGAAACTTGGGCCAAAATGGGCCCATGAAGTTCCGATCGGCCAGCAAACCCCCCCCCCCTTTTGATTTCTTCCACATATAAACTAGTTTTAAGATATTTTTGCACATCCATCCACAAGAAAATTCTGGAAAAACCTTTCTTCATCAGGAAACCCTTCAAACCCTAAGGTAAACAACTTAAATAAGCTACTTTTATACTCGTTTAACCTTGATTAATACCATAAAAACATGTCTTAATTGCTAAAAATCATTCCTAACCATGTAAAATCCCTAAAAATGGTCCATAAACATGTTTTGATCATACACATGGTAAGGAACCTGGTTTGATAGTTTTTTTTGGCCATAAACACGGATTAAAGGGTTGAAACGGCATTTTTACGGTTCAAAAGTTCGTTTTTATACACTAGCCGAAACCCTAAGTTAAAGGGCTGTTCTATTAATGAAACCTGCTTGGTTTGTGACATAGGACTTGTATCTAGCCAACATAGAAGCACAAGAGCTTGAAAAGTTGATTAGAAAGACGGAAATGAACCAAAACCGCTAAGGTAATGCCGAAACACTCGCTTACGGGCTGTTTAGATTAAGGTTGTGATGTGCATATTGTTAGACCTTTAAATTTCTCAGGGACATCAGGGACCATGTCATTGAGTCCCTATTCAAATTTGGTAATTTTTCGACCATCCGAGAATATTTGGCGAATTTATTACCAAATTAGGACGTTTAATGGGGGAAAATAGTTAAAATGCTCCAAAAATTATGAAATTTTTCTGGGAACTCAGATTTAATATATTTTAATGGGGGAAAATAGTTAAAATGAGTTTTGGGATCATTTGGAGAAGTCTAAAGGTGTTTTGTGTATATGCGTTCGTGTGAATTTTTATAGCCAAATTTGGGCCGAAAAGAATATTGCATCAGCTTTTTACAATCTTGAATTGATACAGGTTGTTTTGGGACATGATTTGAGTATTCAGGAATTTTTGTGGAATTTTTAGGAATTTTTTGGGATAAACGGAAAATTTTCAGGCAAAATATAGCTGATAAAATGAATTTTTATAAATTAATAAATCAGTAAATAATTCCAGAAATATTTTTATAAAAATCTAAATATTTTAATTGATAAGTGGCTAAATTTTCATAATTTAATGATTAACGGTTAATTAATTATGCTAATTTGAAGATTAAACAAATTTAGTTTTCATAAAAACCGCCAAGTTCGCGATTAACAAACCTGCGGGAATATCAAAACACCAAGAGTGATCAAAAATCATATTTTTGGACTAATTAAGTAAAAACGAACTTTTCTTTGAGAAACCTGTGCGCGTTTCTTCTTAAATCAAACTGAATAAACGGAAACGGGCCCCGTAGCTAATCCGGGACCCCAGTATGTGATCCTTATTTATAACTTGATCATTTTATTAACCAATACATTTACCCAAGTTTACTTCCCCATAACTGTTTTCTGAACGCGTAAGCGAACAACTTGGCCCAGCTGGGAAAACGAGAATCTGAGTAAAGTTCGTTTTTAAGTATTAGACATTAAACAACATCACAACCTAAGCCTATTGCCACTTTCTGGGCGTTCCAACTATACCCATATTAGTTATACAGCCCAGTTTAGTATTGAGATTATAATAATATTAAAATATTAATATTATTAAAATATTAATTATAGGAAACCGTGATTGCAAGTTATAAAAACCTCGAACCGACGTGATACTGATTATCTACTAAACAGTGAGTTTCATGACCCCACTTCTAAACTATTTTATGAACTTTTGGGGTGAAAAGCATGTTTGATTACATATACATACCTGAAACATGTATTGATGTGAATTATCTAAGTGCTAACACACGAAAGTCCCCATGATCATAGTGATTAACTTCGAGCCGGTGGCTTGTAAATAGTACTATTGATTTGACAAACCCAAACGGAATCGGCCTGGTTGCCGTGTCACATAGCGCCGTTTGCACATGGCCATATTTATACAAACAGGCTATGTAGTGTTAGACTTAGCTACCGGGGCATGTTGTGGGTGGAAGGGGAGCCACAGTGGTTAATTGAGCGTGGAAAATGGATGCACGCAACACATACAGTCAAGGCTTCACTTTAGCTTAGCATAATTACATCATATACATACATACATACTTATATCATGATTGCAAATATTAACTTGTGAATGTTCATAATTGTTTTCCTGGAACTCGTGAAACTCACCAACTCTAGTAGTTAACCCGTTTAAAACTGCTTTTCAGGTGTACCTAAATCGGAATGATTTGGTGATCTGTTACTTGCCCAAGGTGTGTGTTTGATGCTATGTGAATAGAAGCAAGGAAGTTAGTAGTGAGATCGTATAGTTATCGAACTAGTTTGGTTTGTATCACCTAGACTGTAAAACGATGACAAAACAAGGAAATGTAATATATTGCAAATTAGTTTGTAATGTTTCTTTATAAACAATGTGTTGATACCAGAAGTGTCTGTTACATTCCCGTTTTACGCTTCTGCATTGTGCTAGTCGGGGTGTGACAGGGTGGAAATGCGATGGTTTTGGGTGTTGATGATGATGGACAAGAGGTTATTGAAGGAAATGTGTCTTTGATTGGACAACCTATTCAGCAAGGAGATGCTGCAGGTTTAGATGTGAATGAAGAATCAAATGGACCAATTGAGGGTGGAGCTGCAGAAGATATGGATACAGATGCATTTGTGGCAACTGTTATATCCGATGTTGCTGATACCATTGAAAAGATAACTCCACCAGACTCACCACCACCTGAAATTTACCATGATGACACGGACTCTATTGAGATAGATGATGTCAATGATGATATTCCTTCCTCCCCAGCTACAACCGAACCTGCCCTATCTGATGCTGAACAACTTGATGACACTCATGTCCTAACACCACCTCCATCACCACTTCAAGATATACCTCTTCAAACCCCACCATCCTCTCCATTAAAGGAAACACATGCCACCATCACTACTCAGCCATCATAACCACCTCCCATAGAATCTGAACATTATAAAGTTCCATCTCCAGAGACAGCTGAGTCTGAACCATGGTCAGAACCTGCACCAAAGCCAAATCAAGAAACTCCACCTTCAAGCCCTAATCTTTATGATATTGTTTGTGAGAATGCCAAGCTTGAATTTGAGAACATCAAGTTGAGAGAACAAAATGCCATATTAGCTACAAGGAACTCGGCATTGGAGGGTACTTTGAATGAAGCTTTGTTGAAGATTCGAACCCTAGAGGGGCAATCTGGGGTTGAGAAGACCTCAGATGCACCAAAACAGGGGGAGAAACCTGAAGGTGTAGAAAGTTTAAAGGTGATCGAGGAATTATACGAAAGTTCTGATGAGGAAGTTGTAGAAGTTGGACCATCAGATGCACTGAAGTTAATAAATAAAGAGTATGAAGATGAAAAATCTGGTTATGAGGGGGAGAATAAGGAAGAAGAAGAAATGTTGAAAAGAAAAGAAAAGGGAAAGGGGATTGCACTTACTAATGATGATTTACATCCCCTGCCCCAAAATAAAGTTCAATCTGATGATATACTACACAGGGAAAATGTGATTGACCCTGATGTTGCAGAAGCTAAATCTGTCAAGACTGCCATAAGGTTAATGAATGAAGATTTGGAGTCTTTGGATGGAGAAGATGAGGAGGAAATACCTCAAGAAGTCCTTGAAGCACTAATAAACTTGAAGGAGAAAGAAAAGGAGGATAAGAGGATGAGAAAAGAGGCAGATGAGGCCATTAAGGCTACACTTGAATCTCTCAAAGCAAACTTGAATGTTGATGAACAAGAGCACACACTGAATGAACAACCAGTGATGAGTTAACATGGAGAGCCTACGGTGACTGAAACTGAATTACCTGAAATTGAACCAGTCAACATTGAGATGGAAACAGATAAAGAACAAGAAACTGGTCTGGGATTAAGAGAAGAACCTGAGAAGGATGAGGCACCAAGGATGCCATGGAATGTTTATGTCAAATTCATTGCTCAATTAGTTGTGCTCAGAACACATTTTGACATTCTTCTACATCCTGACGAGTTCAGCCCAGAAACTGTGGCTGTAGCCAGGAGAGCTCAAGAAGAACAAAGACGAGAACAATGGAAGAAAAGCCAACTCCTGCTAATAGACACATCTAAACCAATTATAGATGAAGTTTGTGATGAAGATGACCATGAGTCAGAAGAATCTAAGACATCTGAAACTGTTGATGAAAAAATCATACTTGAAGGGCCAGAAGTTGAAGCAACTCAATCCAATACTCCCACTCCAACTCAATCATCTTTGAAACGAAAGGATACAGCTGAAATTGAGACACCCAAATCTAAAAGACAAAAATACGTAAAGATAATGGTGTACAAGAAGATATTGGAAAAGATTGAAGAAAGGAACAGAGCTCAATCTGCAAGAAATGAAGAACCAATGATTAAGGCTCTCCATAATCTTGAGGAAACAATTGATAGTGAAGATGAGAATGAAGATGTAGAGGGTTCAAGGATGCTGAAAAAGAAAAATGAAGATAGAGCTTATTTGATACGTCTTGAATATGACCAGAAATATCTTCAAAGCCTATCAAAGGAAGCAATAGCCAAAGAAGCTGAGGGTTGGAGAAAAAGGGATACCAGGAGGAAATCTTGACAAAGGCTGGGTATAAGCCTACATTTTTAAATTTATAATCTTTTAACTCCATTGACAAGTTGTACAAAAAGGCCCTGATAGATGACATGGCGAGCATGGTTGAAAAAGTGAACAAAAGAAGAAAGACAAAAGATGACAAGGAATATGAATATATGAAGGAGAAACATAAAGATATTCAATTCCTAAAAATTCATGGTTTTGAGTAAGAGTCATTAATCAAACTCACTCTGGAGGAGTTGAAGAAGAAAGTTCAGGATGTGAAGACTCTCATGTGAGAAAACAGACATCTGCCAATATTGAAAGAGAGAAAAAGCAAAATGAGCAGAAAGAAAAAGAGAGAATTGAGGATGAAAAGAAGAAATCTGAGGTTAAAGAATGGTTTCAAGACCCTCAGAGAGTCCAAACCTTATAGGAACTAGTGATGAACAAGGGTATGTCTGAAGAAGAATTTAATAGAATGCCCCATGCTCAATTACTGGAGATATCCAAAAGGGAGCAGAGAATGTACATGGAGACTGAAAGAAAGTTGGAGGAGGACAGAAGAAAAATGGATGAATTAGTTAGAGCTGAAATGATGGGTGCTCTACACAGGAAAGGCGTTGGTATGGGAAGATTGATTTCTCAGACTGATGAAACAATCAAAAGGTAGTATGTAGAGGAAGGGCTCGACAAAGACAACTCAGCAAGGGAGCTTGAGCCGAACCCCTAAGGTCTGAGAGTGTGAGGCATGATCAACCAAGAAATTTGAATCTGCCCACACATCTCTTCTTTGATAAAAGGTCAAAGACCTTGAGGGTTGTAACAGAAGATCAAGAGGAAACTCTCATCATATTTAGAGACGACTTGAGAAATTTTACAAGAGAACAGCTAACAAAGATGGCTGAAATGACACTGCATGACAATCAAATCAGAAATTAGCCATCTAGTCAACAAAGAAATGATCTCTCAAAATTTATAAAAGAACAAGCAGAAAGGGGATTCCCATTCTTGCAACAGAAGAAGAGAGAGATAAGAAGCAAGGCAGAGAGGGAGAAAAGAAACAGAAGGATTAATGAAGTGCACACCTCAGAACTCTCCCTCTTTGATACCAAGAAACGAAAGTCTCAAGCAAGCATCTCACATTATAAAAGGAAGACTTTAAAAGAGTGCTTAGCTATAAGAGAAGTGATGCAAGAATCAAACTCTTTGGTGCAACAAAATGGGAGAATCACGTACATTACTTACAATCAGCACAATGATTCAATTTCATTGAGAAATGAGTCTCGCATACCCATTGTAGTGATAAGACATGATGAAGATCTTAAATTTATGCATCCTCAGGACCTTCAAGACTTAATTGATGCCAACTTTCATATGACTCCTCTGATGTTGTGGAATTGGATATGATTAAACAAAGAGCAGCCCTTGTCAAGCAATGGAACGAAGAATCTGATACAAGGAGGAGGAGGAGATCGCAGAAAGGAGCTTAACAATGATTGTTTTTGTTTCTGTTTATCTTTGTAATTTTTGTTTATTTTGTATTTGATGTATAAACTTTGATGTGTAATGCCCAAGAGGCAGAATTTTTACTTATGTAATAAAATGACATGCTTTTGAATGATATATTTATAATGTCTGATACATGTGTAACTCTATGCAGGTATGTTTTGGTGCATCTGAGCTTGTTCCAATCTAGGGGAGATTTTTGAGTCGGATTTTTGATAGAAAGATTGGAATCTTCTCAACCTCCTCAGAAAACGGCTAAGTATGGACTTCGTGCAAGCCTAAACGATCGAGCATGGTTTTACTACTTCGAGCAAGGTCTTCAGAACCTTAAATGGTTAATTCTTCTAAGTGTTAAGGCTTCGAGCAAGCTACACTTCAACGAGCAAGAGTGTTCTTCTATCGAGCATGGATTGCCAATCGATCAAACAGCTTGATCATACAAGTTTTAACCAAGTGTTACGAGCATAGGATGATCGAGCACATGGGTACAAGCATGGATGCAATAAGAAGATGTCACATGATCAAAGCAAGGACTTCGAGCACAGTTCAGTTCCCCAAGCAAGATTTACATCCGAGCATGCTAAAAATTGCTGAATAAGAAAAGCTGAAGACATCAAGAAGAATGAGCTTGCTCGATGGACTAGTTCGAGCAAAGCATGGATTAGTCAAGAAAAATGAAGATTGCTGGAGGAGAATATCTTCACTGAAGATATTCTAAGTAAAGTATGCTTGAGGACATTAATCGAGCATATCTAGCATAGTGAGTCTGCTAGAGCAAGATTGTTACCTTGCTCGAGGACTCAACACTTGTATTATTTTGTATTTCATTATGTAATGATTAGGAGCTTCTAGAAGGAAGGTCAGGGTCTATAAATAGGATCCTAGGTTTCCATTTAGGGCACGGATTTAAACACGGATAACGGCGAACACAATACGATAAACATTCCAAAGGAATATTCTATTTGTTTTCTCGTACTGCCGCCGCCGCTGTCATGCACGAAACCCTAGACATTCCTGTCACTATTTCATTAATGATATATTAAATACAGTGAATCTTTGTCTTTGAATGCGTTCTTACTGATCATTTATTATCATTTCGTGCTTGTTATTTTCACTCCTTCGTTCCCACTTATTGTATATCCTGATTCCGCCTGGATATTCAATAGGCCTTCGATAACAGAGTTGGTGTGTTCTTGTCAACCTTTTCTGAGGTTTCACCTGACTCATGCTCATTAAGGTGTACATCAGGAGTTAAGATGCATGTCTTACTCAAACAAACAAAGCTTGTTTTGGGTAGTATCAATTGAAGTGTCTGCATTAAATTTTGAACTAGTGATTTTAAAAATTATACTTGTTTTACGCTTCCACAAACATAATTTACATTGTAGCCATATTTACTCATATTAATGAGTTTTATTAAATTTTATTTTTTACTTTATTAAATGGTTGTTCAGTACAAATGGCTAGATCCTAGTATGTCACACGCCTCACGGTAAAACCTCATTAGTCGAAATTTGATGGTATGACAGTTTGATTAAATAACAATCAGTAACAAGATAAACAATTGTTATTGAAACACAAGAAAATGGTGATGTAGTTGGATCATTTCATAAACTAATGATTACAAGAAAATCAATCTCACACACACACACACATTTAAGGCTCGCCACCCCGTGATAGATCTTCCCCCAGGGGGGACTCTGTAATTCACGCATCAAGTCTAAACAAACGAACTAGTCATCTATTTATAGTAGTCTAGGTGTCTTCAAGTCATCTGCCTTTCGTAAAGATCCAACGAAATTCAATAAAAACCACTTAATTTCACACAAACATCTTTTAATTACTTGATGCTCTTGTCTTTGACTTGCAATTAATATTTAATATAAACAAGTAACGATTCGATATGTGTCGGTCTGAATAATGATCCCAACAAATATCTAAACCGACCGGGTTTCAAAAATATGGATATTTGATGGTTGTCACAGTTATGAATTCGCTAAAAAAGAATAAAAAGATTATTATTTTTAAGGTGGATTTTGCTAAAGCATGTGAATCCATAGCTTGGAATTCTCTTTTGGACGTAATGAAGTGGATGGGATTTGCAATAGGTGTATCGATATGATAAAATTGTATCTTTATTCCTCGACAAGATTGATTCTTATTAAAAGGAGCCCTTTGAAGGAGTTTTCTTTTCATAAATGTCTTAAACAAGGAGATCCCTTATCCCTATTTATTTTTATCTTGGCGATAGAAGGGCTTCATATCATGTTAGACAAAGTTGATTACGTCACAACTTATAAATCCAATCTGTATTAAGAACAAAGAAATAACGCTTTCTCACTTCTTTATGCAGATGACGTTGTGATTCTAGGAAAGTGGTCCTAGGAGAACATAAAAAAATGTTATTCGGGCTCTTTAATGTTTATTTCTCGTGTCAAGTTTGCATGTTAATCATGCAAAATCCAATTTATATGGTGTAGCTGTAAAGATGCCCAAGGTACAGATGGTTGTAGATTCAGTCGGGTGCATCCCAGGATCTATCTATTGATGTAGCTATCGTGGGCTAATAAAAACAAGTATTTTAAAGACATATATACATATAGCAGACGGGTAAGTAAGGTCGTCTACATAGGAAATATGTGGTTAGTGTTTAGCTAAATTATCTAATTAGTTAACTATATTAACGTGATTTGGGGATTTTGGGTGTTTTGAAAAAAAACAATAAAACTTAATTAAGAGAAAAGATATTGGATTTAGAAAGCGTAACCTCTTCCAGGTTTCAGTAACTAGGTTTACACAAAGCTTAATTTAATTAATTAATTAGACTCCACAGATATTGTGCTGGAAAGTCGGTTAATTTAACTAGTAATCAAAAGCAGACCTTTGTCATAAGATCTTTTACTGTTCAATTACCCTATTTACTAGTATGAATCAATCTATTTTATGTCACCCAACAAGCTACTTGGTTTTGTCATCAACTGAACAGGTTGTAAAGCAAGGATTACTAGCACATGCTGTTTTGGTAAAAAATTAACAAAGGTGATTTTGTAACCAAATTAGTAAATGGGACTTGGTGCTTGCTTGAAAAATATGTAAAAATGCTAGAACACGGAGATTTGTTGCGAGGAAAAAACCCGTTATCCTAAGGATAACAAGAAAAAAAAACCCGGGTGGGGAAAACTAAAACAAAAAGTGGTTATAAATAGTGGAGCTCAATGAATTGTGATTACAATAGGCGATTACTGCTAAGTATCGAGTGCTAAAGTGTGTGTGATATAATCCAAGTGAGCTCTATTTATACAAATAACTAGCTAACAAGAATTCATATTTTTTCCGAGATAATGGACTTCTTCCAATTAGCCATTTTATTTCCATGTCTTCTATTGAACACGTTTTGTTTGTCGTAGTCTAGCTGCTAGTCCGAGTCTTTAGGAAATCATGGGAACGTCTCATGACCTGGTAAACATGAAAGAATAGCGAACAATCCGTTAATTATACAATATATTTAGGATACCTGTTACCTTGGAGGATACCATATCCTGGAGTTATCCTGAACATATTGCTTGCTTAGGATACTGAAAATCCGAGCCCTAACAATTGTCTCCAAAATTAACGGCTGTTAAAGTGGGATACAGCTGTTAATTTTTTGACTTTTGAATTTTGATGCTTGTTTGGATCAGATGCACGTGTCAATCATCCGTGTCCAAGTCAGACCCTTGGATATCTCTATATCTACCCAGGATAAATAATTCACAGATCATCCGATCATCTTCACAGGTAATTTTCTTGACTTCTCTAATCTTCATCTTCTATAGTCATGAGTCCAAAGCTTCACACTTCCGGCATTGAAAATTTTGCGTCACAAAATCTTCTTGCAAGCCCCACGAGTGGAATATGCACCTTTAATAACACCGAAATTATGAATCTACAGTCTCGAGGCTGTTTCCCTTCGGGGACTGTCTTCAGACCTTTCGATCCTGCCGTTCTGTCCGACCTCGTCTTGAAAACTTGGATTTGCTTCCTGTATTTTCCCTTCAAAATTGGTTTTTCTTACCCATTTCCGGCCTTTACCACCGAGTTCTTCAATTGTACTGGTCTTAGCTTTTCCCAAACCATGCCCATGGTTTGGAGGACCTAATTCGTGTTGGAGAGGCTAATTACTGACCATGCCTTAGATCTCACCGTTTCCGAGCTTGCTTTTGTTTATGACCTCCGCAGCCACGGTTCCTCAAGATAACTCCTCAAGACCAAGTCTGACCGTACCCCACTCGTTTTGAGAAATACTGTCACACCCCGACTAGCACAATGCGGAAGCGTAAAACGGGAATGTAACAGACACCTCTGGTATCAACACATTGTGTATAAAGAAACATTACAAACTAATTTACAATATATTACATTTCTTTGTTCTATCATTGTTTTACAGTCTAGTCGATACAAACAAAACTGGTTCGTTAAATATACGTTCTTACTATTAACACCTTGCCTCTATTCACATAGCATCAACCACACACCTTGGACAAATAACAGATCACCAAATCATTCCGATTTAGGTATACCTGAAAAGCAGTTTAAAACGGGTCAACTACTAGAGTTGGTGAGTTTCACGAGTTTCAAGAGATCAGTAATGAGTATTCACAAGTCAACACTTATAATCATGAAATAAGTATGTATTTATGTAAATGATGCATGTGATGTAATTATGCTAAGCTACAGTGAAGCCTGGACTGTTCGTGCTGCGTGCCTCCATTTCCCACTCTCAATCAACCACTGTGGCCCCTTTCCGCCCACAACATGCCCCCGTAGCTATGTCTAACACTACATAGCTGGTTCGTAAAACTTATGGTCATGTGCAAACGGTTTTGGTGTCTCGGCAAACCATGCCGGCTCCGTTTGGATTTGCCAAACCAATAGTACTATTCACAAGCCACCGGCTCGAAGTTAATCACTGTGATCGTGGGGACTTTCGTGTGTTAGCACTTAGATAATTCACATCAGTACATGTTTCAGGTATGTATATGAAATCAAACATGCTTTTCACCCCAAAAGTTCGTAAAACAGTTTAAAAGTGAGGTCATGAAACTCACAATTTAGTAGATATTCAGTACTGTATCAGCTCGTGGTTTGTTCGGTCCGATATCAGTAGTTCCTATAATCAATATTATAATAATATTAATATTTTAATATTATTATAATCTCAATACTAAACTGGGCTGTATAACTAATCTGGGTGTAGCTGGAATGCCCAGAAAGTGGCAATAGGCTTAGGTTGTGATGTTGTTCAATGTCTAATACTTAAAACTGAACTTGGCTCAGATTCCCGTTTTTCCAGCTGGGCCAAGTTGCTCGTTTACGCGTTCAGAAAACAGTTATGGGAAAATAAGCTTGGGTAAATGTATTGGTTAATAAAATGATTAAGTTATAAAGAAAGATCACATACTAGGGTCCCGGATTAGCCACGGGGCCCGTTTCCGTTTATACAGTTTGATTTGAGAAGAAACGCGCACAATCCACCCGGATTGTCCAGGTTTCTCATAGAAAAGTTCATTTTTACTTAATTAGTCCAAAAATATGATTTTTGATCACTCTTGGTGTTTTGATATTCCCGCAGATTCACTAGTCGCGAACTTGTCGGTTTTTATAAAAACTGAATTTGTTTAATATTCAGATTAGCATAATTAATTAAGCGTTAATCATTAAATTATAAAAATTTAACAACTTATCAATTAAAATATGTAGATTTTTATAAAAATATTTCTGGAATTTATTTACTGATTTATTAATTTATAAAAATTCATTTTATCAGCTATATTTCGCCTGAAAATCGTCCGTTTACCCCAAACAATTTCCAAAAATTCCACAAAAATTCCTGAATACTCAAATCATGTCCCAAAACAACCTGTATCACTTCCAGAATGTAAAAAGCTCGTGCAATATTCTTTTCGGCCCAAATTCGGCTGTAAAAATTCACACGAACGAAAATAAACAAAACACCTTTAAAATTCTCCAAATGATCCCAAAATACATATGTGATCAAAATACATTAAATCTGAGTTCCCAGAAAAATTTCATAATTTTTGAAGTATTTTAGCTATTTTTCCCAGATAAACGTCCCAATTCGGCAATAAATTCGCCAAATATTCTCGGATGGTCGAAAAATTACCAAATTTGAACAGAGACTTATTGACATGGTCCCTGATGTCCTTGAAAATTTCAAGTCCTAAAAATATGCACATCACAACCTTAACCTAAATAGCCCGTAAGCGAGTGTTTCGGCATTACCTTAGCGGGTTTGGCTCGTTTCCGACCTTTTAATCAAGTTTTCTGGTTCTTGTGCTTCTAATCAAGCTAGGTACAAGTCCTATATCACAAACCAAGCAATATTTCATCAACATAACAGCCCTTAACTTAGGGTTTCGGTTAGTGCACAAAAACGAACTTTTGAACCGTAAAAACGTCATTTCAACCCTTTAATCTGTGTTTATGGCCAAAAAAAACTATCAAAACAGGTTCCTTACCATGTGTATGATCAAAACATGTTTTATGGACCATTTTTAGGATTTTTACACGGTTATGAATGATTTTTAGTAACCAAAACATGTTTTTATGGTATTAAACAAGTTTAAACAAGTGTAAAAGCTACTTATTTAAGCTTCTTACCTTAGGTTTTGATGTTTTTCTGGTTGGAGCAGAAGTGGTGTCCAGAATTTTCAAGAAATGAGGTTTTAAAATATCTTGTATCTAGTTTAAATGTGAAGGAATAAAAAGGGGGGGGGGGGGGCGCTGAATTGCGATCGGACCATCATGGGCCCACCTTGGGCCCATTTTGGCCCAAGTTTCTGATTTCTCAAGCCCAAACACGAAAAGCCCGGTCCAAATTTAGTTCGGGTTCGGTTTTTGGCGCGAAAAACTTATCGGGTGCGTTAAACAACGCGAAAACGAGTGTTTTTCGGCTAGTTTTGTGTAAAATTATAAAAACATACTATATGTTTGTAAAAATCAAAAATATTTTCACGGATCACTTAAAACATTTCAAATAAGTGTTTGGTAAGTCTTTTTAGGCTTAACGGATGATACAATGCTTGGTTTGTAACTATCTTTCGCGTTTAAATCTATAGCGGGTGGTTAAACGAGCATGTTTTCGTTTAACTTGTTTGCTATCAAACTAAGACCATATTTCTAATATTTTAGCTTGTATAGATCGTATATCACTTATAGATGGTCCTCCGAGATATCTGGGTCATAACCCGACCCGTTCGGTTAATCGTTCGTTTGTTACGCAAAAGGCGTTTATTTGCTTAATCAGTAAATACGTACTGAGGTGTACCTTGTTTTAGCTCAAATGTCACATTCTCCCCCCGTTAGAAAATTTCTTCCCCGAAATTCGATTATTCAACTTTGTCTTTGTTTGGAAACAGGTGCGGGTCTTTATTTTTGAATTCAGATTTTCGCTCTCCCGTGAATTCAGGTCCCCTTTGTGAATTCCACCAAACTTTTACTAGAGAGATTTTGTTGTGTCTTAATTGTTTTATTTTTCCCTCTAATATTTCCACTGGTTCTTCAACGAAATTCAGTTTTTCGTTTATGTTTAAGTCTTTTAATGGCACGATTTCGGTTTCATCGGTAAGACACATTTTCAGGTTCGAAACATGAAAGACATCGTGAATAGAACTCAACTCCACAAGAAGTTTCAGTCGGTAAGCTACCGAACCTATCTTAGAAATGACTTCATATGGCCCAATGTATCGTGGGGCTAGTTTACCGGTTTTTCCGAATCGAACGACGCCTTTCCACGGGGATACTTTCAGAAAAACTCTGTCGCGTATTTCAAAGGATAACGGCTTTCTATGAACATCAGCATAGTTTTTCTGTCGATCTTGGGCGATTTTCAATTTGCTTTGTGATTTTACGGATTTTGTTAGTGGTTTCTTAAATCAGGTCAGATCGTGTAATTTGGGTATCTCCAACCTCAGTCCAACACAAGGGTGATCTACATTTTCGTCCGTACAGCGCTTCATACGGTGCCACTTGAATGCTACTGTGATAGCTATTGTTGTACGAAAATTCAACCAGTGGAAGATGTTGATCCCAGTTTCCACCAAAGTCTAGTACACAAGCGCGAAGCAAATCTTCTAAGGTTTGAATGGTTCGCTCAGATTGACCGTCGGTTTGGGGATGGTAGGCGGTACTTAGGTCAATTCGGGTTCCCAAAGCTTCTTGCACGGCTTGCCAAAAACGAGAGGTGAAATGGCTATCGCGATCAGAAATAATTGAAACGGGTACGCCGTGTCGGGATACGATTTCATTGATGTAGATATGAGCAAGTTTTTCGGTTGTGTAAGTGGTTCGGATTGGAAGGAAGTGTGCGGACTTTGTTAGTCTGTCAACTATCACTCATATTGCATCATTTCCTCGGGAAGTTTTTGGGAGATGTGTTACAAAATCCATGGTAATTTGTTCCCATTTCCATTGTGATATTTCCGGTTGGTGCAACATTCCCGAAGGTTTTTGATATTCAGCCTTAACTCTCGCACACGTTAAACATTTACTGACGTATGTGGCTATATCCTTCTTCATACCAGGCCACCAATAATACTCTTTCAAGTCCTTGTACATCTTATCCGTTCCAGGATGAATGGAGTATTTGGACTTATGTGCTTCGTCCATGATCAAGTCACGCAGATTACTGAAAGTGGGAATCCAAACTCGATTTTTGTAGTATAGAATTTCGTTTGTTCTTTCTTCCAAGTTTTGTTCGGTTCCATGCAAGTTTTCATTTTCCAAGTGATCTCCTTTCAGAGCTTCGTTTTGAGCAATACGAATTTGCTCGGTGAGACTGGTTTGGACGATCATTCCAAGTGCTCGGACCCGTAGTGGTTTGATCCTGTGTTTTCTGCTCAAAGCATCGGCTACTATAATAGCCTTGCCCGGATGGTATCGAATCTCACAGTCGTAATCATTCAACAATTCTACCCATCTTATCTGCCTCATATTTAGTTCTTTCTGGTCGAAAATATGTTGTAAGCTTTTGTGGTCGGTGTATACTGTACACTTGGTGCCATACAAACAGTGCCTCCAGATCTTGAGTGCGAAAATAACCGCGCCTAGTTCCAAATCATGGGTGGTATAATTTTCTCGTGCACCTTTAATTGTCGAGAAGTGTATGCTATGACTTTGTTTCTTTGCATAAGTACGCACCCTAAACCTTTCCGGGACGCATCACAATAAACTACCAGATCGTCAGTTCCCTCTGGAAGACTCGGTATCGGGGCTTGGCATAGTTTCTGTTTCAGCAATTGAAAAGCCGCTTCTTGTTCTTCTCCCCAAACGTAAGCACGATCTTTTTGAGTCAAAAGAGTTAAAGGTTGGGCTATGCTGGAAAAATTAGCAATAAAACGCCGATAATACCCGGCTAAACCCAAAAATTGGCGGATCTCTTTCGGTGACTTTGGGGCCTGCGAATTTTTAATGGCTTCAACCTTACTTGGGTCTACATGGATACCATGCCGGTTAACAACGTGCCCTAGAAATTGTACTTCTTGTAGCCAAAATTCACACTTTGACAGCTTGGCATACAACTTTTCCTGTCTCAACAGCTCCAAAATAGTTCGTAAATGTTGTTCGTGTTCCTCCTTGGTTTTCGAATATATCAAAATGTCATCAATAAACACGACAACGAATTTGTCGAGGTACGGTTTACAAACTCGATTCATAAGGTCCATGAAAACTGCGGGAGCATTAGTCAGTCCGAACGGCATAACTAAGAATTCGAAGTGGCCATAACGAGTTTGGAATGCCGTTTTAGACACGTCTTCCTCCTGGATTTTAACTTGGTGGTAACCGGATCGAAGGTCAATTTTCGAGAAATAGTTTGCCCCTTGGAGTTGATCAAACAAATCATATATTCGTGGAAGAGGGTATCGGTTCTTGATGGTAACTTTGTTTAATTCCCGGTAGTCAATGCACATTCTAAACCTTCCATCTTTCTTCTTTACGAACAATACCGGTGCTCCCCAAGGAGAATAACTAGGACGAATGAAACCCTTATCTAACAATTCCTGTAACTGGTTGGATAGTTCTTGCATTTCAGAGGGTGCCAATCGGTAAGGTGCCTTAGCAATAGGGGCTGATCCTGGAATTAAGTCTATGCGGAATTCAACCTGTCGGTTCGGTGGTAATCCGGGTAAATCGTCAGGAAAGATACCGGTGTATTCACGTACAACGGGAATTTCTTCTATGCGTTTCTCATTAGGGTTCTTTATAGTCACATTTGCCAAGAATGCCATACAACCTTGGCGTAAACATTTCAACACTTTGAGATGAGACACGAGAGGTAATATCGAACCAGACTTCTCTCCATGTACTACAATCACCTCACCATTTGAAAAGGGAATTTTAACTTTCTTGTCATTACACACAATCTCCGCCTTATATTTGGTTAGCCAGTCCATGCCAACGATTACATCAAAACTTCCTAACTCTACCGGGAGTAGGTCAATAAGGAATGGGTGGTCATTAAGAATAATGGAACAGTTTTGGATTATTTGGTTGACAGTTATGGAGTTACCGTTAGCGAGATCTATAGTATAGGGATTTGTTAGTTCACTAACTAGCATGTTACCCAGGGATATAAAGCTAGAGGAAACAAAGCTTCTATCGGCACCAGTATCAAATAATACAGAAGCATATTGATCAGAAACAATAAATGTACCTGTTACCACGTTCGGGTCTTGTCGTGCTTCTCCAGACCCGATAACAAACGCGCGTCCCCGAGACGCACTTGAAGTCGATTCTTGGTTTCGACCGGTGACTGCTCCTCGATTCAGCTTGGGGCAGTCCCTTCTAAAGTGTTCTGTGCTCCCACATTCAAAACAAGCACGGCGATTCACTACAGTTGAGTATTGCTGGGCTGGTTGCTGACGAATCGGTTGTGGTCTCGGTAGTTGGGGACGACGGGGTTGGGTTGTCTGGGCTGGTCGGTTTACAATCTCCATACCGATTCGGCAATTGGGACCACCATTGTGTCCAGTCCTTCCACACCTTCGACATATTATCGGTCTACACTCACCCACATGATGAAAATTACATTTATCACATTTTGGCCACGGTCCCTTGTACCTGTCTCGTTTCACTTCAGAACTGCTCACGACATAATTTTTTATTGTCGGGCGTGCACGTTTATTTGATGGCCTTCCTTGTGACCCTGATCCATAATTAGTTCGCTTCATACCTGATGATTCCCAAGCTATTCTCAACACTCCACTTCTTACCAAGTCAAAAGTCACAATGCCGGCTTGAGTCACAGCATTCTCATATGATGTGTGCCCCACGGAGTTCACCAAACTCCTCACTTCCGGGGCTAAACCCCAAATATAACGTTCAACTCATTTATTTTCAGGAGTTACTAACCATGGTACTAAGCGGGCCAATTCATTGAAGCGGTTCGTATATCCCAAATAATCCGCTCCTTTCATCTCCAAACTCCAGAGTTCGTGTTCTAATCTTTGAATTTCTTTCCTTGGGCAGAAATGTTCCAACATCAGTGTTTTGAGTTCAGCCCATGTCATGCGATTCACCATATCTTGACTTTTTATCTGTACCGTAGTGTTCCACCACATTAATGCGTGATCAGTAAAAGTAGAAGCAACATACTTGACTATGTTTTCCGCTGGGCAATTACTAATATTGAGAACAGATTCAGTTTTCTCGATCCACTTGATTAATCCGTTTGGCCCTTCAGTGCCCTTGAAATCAATCGGTTTACAGGCCATAAAGTTTTTGATCGAATATTCCCTTCGATGGAGATTAGGGTGGTTATTATTATTGTTTGGGTTCGGTGGGGGATTATTTGCATTGGTAGGGGTATTTGTATTAGGTGGGGGATTGTTATTTGCAACTGTTTCATTGTTGGTTGGGGGAGCATTATTGTTTTGTTGCTGGTTTGTTTGTATATTTGCATTTACACCGGCAGTTACTTTTGTTACGATAAGTGGGATCACTGCCTGCATTTGCCGAGCAATCATCTCGGCTATTTCTGCCTCAGTCATAGGGTTTGCTTTCTTTGGGGCCATTCTATAATGATAAACAAATATAAGCCAATTAGTACGAATTCCAGTCTACGGCACTGTGTAATAATAATCACAATAAATGTTGTACAGGTAAACCAAATAACATACTGACATTTAACAAATTTTTCTGTACATTGATAATGAAGGTACATAGACTTAGCCTGATAAAGGCCAGTGCTTGCATGTATATATCAAAATCTGTCACTAAGTGACTGTTAGACTTAACCCTATAAGGGTCAGTGCTTGTAATAATGTACAAAGTTGTGCCCCATATTAACATAACATACTACTATATACATACATGGAGTATCAAAAGATCATGCACACATAATCGTAATAATCCGCATCTATCCATACAGACGATAGGCTAACCACAAACATAAAAATAACAGCACCGTAATCACCCAGTAACAGTTCCACAGCCGAACCATCACCCTATCCAAACAACAGTGGTGGTAGGCATCTGACTGTTGCAAGTTCAGTACTATCTGGTGTAACGTCGATAAGTACTGGGTCATGTCCCTCCTCTCCTGGTTAATGTTAGCTATGGCTATCGAGTGGTCTATCACACGGTCAGTCAGGACAGCCATCCAAGAGTTGTTTCCTGCGTTTGGGAGGTCAGGGCGAGGGGTAGGTATACTCAATGAACGGGAAGATGAAGTGTCGACCCTAGGGCGTGAAGGTCCTCCCCGGTCATGGGTAGATCTGAATGGAATCGAGGTAGGGTCAATCGGGGTTACCCGAATACGAGCAGTCTGCCGGACTCGCGCAGTAGCTGAAGTCGTCGGCAACAGGTGTATGGGTGGAGTGGGTAATCTGGCTACTCTAGCAGGTGAACGATACTGACGGTTAGCTTCGTCTTGATCCCTGCGTGGTAACCTGGGTGGATAACTATCGCATCTGTAGCCGGATAGATCAGGCACATTCCTGGGTAGCTTTTTACAGATAACTTCTTCTTCCACCTCTTCCTCTTCCTCCTCCGGCTCCTCTTCTGGGTCCTCCTCTTCTGGATCCTCCTCTGATTCTTCCTCGGGATCCTCCTCTACAGATATTACCGGTTCTTCTTACGGTACGTAGTCGTTATTTCTTGACATGACTCGTCATCAACAGTATCGTACATACACGTAATCATACACCTTGTTCCACATAAGCACGTATAAGTGTTACATATATATATATATATACTTTCACATTACCTTTTATACATATATGCTGCCACTTTTACCAAATCATACGTTCCGCGACTTCTCCCCAAATTCTCTCGTACAAGTAAGTCTGTTGTTATGTTCCGGACCACAATAACTCACTTGCCCTACAAGTTCATCCCGACATCCGTCAGTATATAATATTAATTTATTATTTAATTATTTTTCCCAGAATTAATCGAGCCTACGGTTATATTTTAGGTACCCTAAGGGATAACCTAATCCTTTATAACCAAAGGCTCGGATACCAACTTCTGTCACACCCCGCTAGCACAATGCCGAAGCGTAAAACGGGAATGTAACAGACACCTCTGGTATCAACACATTGTGTATAAAGAAACATTACAAACTAATTTACAATATATTATATTTCTTTGTTCTATCATTGTTTTACAGTCTAGGCGATACAAACAAAACTGGTTTGTTAACTATACGTTCTTACTATTAACACCCTTGCCTCTATTCACATAGCATCAACCGCACACCTTGGACAAATAACAGGTCACCAAATCATTCCGATTTAGGTATACCTGAAAAGCAGTTTAAAACGGGTCAACTACTAGAGTTGGTGAGTTTCACGAGTTTCAAGAGATCAGTAATGAGTATTCACAAGTCAACACTTATAATCATGAAATAAGTATGTATTTATGTAAATGATGTATGTGATGTAATTATGCTAAGCTACAGTGAAGCCTGGACTGTTCGTGCTGCGTGCCTCCATTTCCCACGCTCAATCAACCATTGTGGCCCCTTTCCGCCCACAACATCCCGAAGCCGTAAAACTTATTGATACTCCCTTTTGGGACATAACTGCTTGGAAGAAGGTGCTGGCAGAGTGGACTGGGGAGAGCTTAGAGGAACCGGGTCCGAGTGGAGTGGAAAAGATAGCGGACGAGGCTGTGAAGGTGGCTACTGGGGAGGTGGCGACTGGTGATGTTGCGAAGGAGGCTGGAGGTGGCGAACAATTTGGCGATGAGGGCGATAAAGACAAGGCCTGAGACAAATTTTTATGGCTTGTGTGTTTGTGATGATTTGGTTGTTTATGGTCTGTAATGGTTGTTGAACAATGTTAGTTTCTGTCTTGTAAACAAGTATGCTTAAAGTAATAGGATGCACGGGTGAAGGGATCTTGGTTTTTCAAGACGAAGCCCGTGTTATCCTGGCTTTTGGACATCTGGCAATACTTGTGTCAGGACCGTGAGTTGGGTGAAACCTTAAGAAGAGGTTGAAAAGAACACGACGACTCTATAACCCAAAGGCCAATTGGATATCCCAGCGGAATCAGGATATTCAACAAGTGGGAATAAAGGTGTGATATATTGGACACGAAATGAGAATAAATAATCAATAAGAACACAATCAAACACAAAGATTCACTTCATTTAATATATCATTTAATACAACAGTGAAAGGAATGTCTAGGGTTTCGTGTATGACGGCGGCGGCGGTACGAGGAAACAAATAGAATATTCTTTTAGAATATTTCTTGTATTGTGTGCGTCGTTATCCGTGCCCTAAATGGAAACCTAGGACCCTATTTATAGACCCTGACATTACATCTAGAAGTTCCTAATCATTAAATAATGAAAGACAAAATAATACAAGTGTTTGTTTGAGTAAGACATGCATCTTAACTCCTGATGTACACCTTAATGAGCATGAGTCAGGTGAAACCTCAGAAAAGGTTGACAAGAACACACCAACTCTGTTACCGAAGGCCTATTGAATATCCAGGCGGAATCAGGATATACAATAAGTGGGAACGAAGGAGTGAAAATAACAAGCACGAAATGATAATAAATTATCAGTAAGAACGCATTCAAAGACAAAGATTCACTGTATTTAATATATCATTAATGAAACAGTGACAGGAATGTCTAGGGTTTCATGCATGATAGCGGCGGCGGCAGTACGAGAAAACAAATAGAATATTCCTTTGGAATGTTTATCGTATTGTGTTCGCCGTTATCCGTGTTTAAATCCGTGCCCTAAATGGAAACCTAGGATCCTATTTATAGACCCTGACCTTCCTTCTAAAAGTTCCTAATCATTACATAATGAAATACAAAATAATACAAGTGTTGAGTCCTCGAGCAAGGTAACAATCTTGCTCGAGCAGACTCACTATGCTAGATATGCTCGATTAATTTCCTCGATCATACTTTACTTAGAATATCTTCAGTGAAGATATTCTCCTCCAGCAAGCTTCATTCTCTTGACTAATCCATGCTTTGCTCGAACTAGTCCATCGAGAAAGCTCATTCTTCTTGATGTCTTCAGTCTGACTTATTCAGCAATCTTTAGCATGCTTGGATGTAAATCTTGCACGGGGAACTGAACTCTGCTCGAAGTCCTTGCTTTGATCACATGTCATCTTCTTATTGCATCCATCTTGTCCCATATGCTCGATCATCCTGTGCTCGTAACACTTGGTTAAAACTTGTATGATCAAGTTATTTGCTCGATTGGCAATCCATGCTCGATAGAAGAATACCCTTGTTCGTTGAAGTGTAGCTAGCTCGGAGCCTTAACACTTAGAAGAATGAACCATTTAAGGTTCTGGAGACCTTGCTCTAAGTAGTAAAACCATGCTCGATCGCCTAAGCTTGCTCGAAGTCCATACTTAGCCGTTTTCTGAGGAGGTTGAGAAGATTCCAATCTTCCTTATCAAAAACCCGACCCAACAATCTCCCCTAGATTGGAACAAGCTCAGATGCACCAAAACATACCTGCGTAGAGTTACACATGTATCAGACATCAAAGATATATCATTCAAGAACATGTCATTTCATTACATAAATAGGCATTCTGCCTCTTGGGCATTACACATTAAAGTTTTTTACATCATAAAACAACTTAAACAAAATTACAAAGATAAACAGATATAAAATTAATCATCATTAAGCTCCATTCTACTATCTCCTCCTCCTGCTCCTTATGTCAGATTTTTCTTTCATTTGTTTGACAATGGCTGCTTTTTGTTTAATCATATCAAGCTCCACAGCGTCAGAGGAGGCAATTAGGAATTCTGCATCAATTAAGTCTTGGAGATCTTGAGGGTGCATAAATTGAAGATCCCTATCATGCCTGATTACCGCAATGGGTATACCTAACTCATTCCTCAAGGAGATTGAGTCGTTATGCTGGTTGTAGGATATGAAAGTGATTTTTCCATTTTGTTGCACCACTGAATTTGGTTCTCTCATCTCCTCCCTCATAGCCAAGCACTCCTACAAAGTCTTCCTTTTCCTATTTTAGCTGCTTGCTTGAGTTTTCCTTCTGCTGGAGTCAAAGAGAGAGAGTTCAAGAGTGTGAACTTCATTAATCCTTTTGTTTCTTTCGTCCCTCTCTGCTTGACTCCGTATCTCTTTTCTTCTTTGGTTTAGAAATGGGAAGCCCTTTTCTTCCTAGTCTTTGATGAATTTGGAAAGATCGTTTCTTTGTTGTCTGGCCAATTGTCTTCGATCTTGATTATCGTGTAAGTCCAGTTCAGCCATTCTCTTCAGCTGTTCTTTTGTAAAGTTTCTCAAATCATCTCTAAAGATGATGAGGGTTTCTTTTTTTTCTTCAGTGACAACCCTCAAGGTCTTTGATCTTTTATCGTAGAAGAGATGTGTGGGCAGATTCAGATTTCATGGTGGCTCAGGCCTCACACCCTCAGACCTTAAGGGTGTTCGGCTTGTGCTCCCTTGCTTTGTCTTTTGTGTCTTATCAAGCCCTTCTTCTACATACCATCTTTTCAAAGTTTCATTAGTTTGAGTTATTAGTCTTCCCATACTCACACCCTTTTTGTGTAGTGCCCCCAGCATTTCAGCTCTGACTAATTCCTCCATTCTTCACTTTTCTTCCTCCAATCTTCTTTGTGTTTCAAGATATAATCTTTGTTCTCGATTGTATATTTCCAAGAGTTGTTCATGAGGCATATTGTTGAATTGTTCTTCTGTCATGCCTTTGTCCATCACTATTTTCTTCAATGTTTGATCTCTTAGAGGATCTTGGAACCATTCTTTGGCCTCAGTTTTCTTCTTTTCAGTCTCCATCCTCTCTTTCTCCTTCTGCTCTTTCATCCTTTTCTCTCTTTCAACATCAGCAGAGGTCTTTTTACTTTGATGAGAGACTTTTACTTCTTGTACTTTTCTTTTTAATTCTTCTAGAGAAAGCTTGATCAAAGTGTTGTATTCAAAGCCATGGAATTGTAGAAATTCAATGTCCTTGTGTTTGGCTTTCAAAGACTCATACTCAGTGTCATCACTTGTCCTTTTTCTTTTGTTTACCTTTTTAACCATATTAGCCATGTCATCCACAAGGGCTTTCTTGTAAAGTCTATCAATGGAATCAAATGATTGTAGGTTTAGAAATGCAGGCTTGTAACCAGCCTTTATCAAGAATTTCCTCCTGGTATCCCTTTTTCTCCAACCCTCAGCTTCTTTGGCTATAGCTTCCTTTGACAGTCTTTGAAGATATTTCAGGTCATATTCAAGACTTATCAAATAAGCTCTATCTTTGTTTTCTTTCTCCACATCCTTTGATCCCTCTTCATCTTCATTCTCATCAAATTCTTTATCTAAATTATGAAGTTCCCCAATCATTGGTTCTTCATCATTCACAAATTGAGCCCTTTTCCTTTCTTCAAGTTTATCAAGTCTTCTCTTGTACACCATTACTTTCATAGATTTTTGTCTTTTTGATTTTGGTGTTTCAACCTCAGCTTGATCTTTTCTTTTTGGTGATTCTCTCAATTCAGACTCTGGTTTAGATGGTTCAGAGGATGATGGGACAGGTTTTATCACTTGAATACTTGGTTCTTCACTACAATTTCTTCATCAATCGATTCAGAGGTCTTGGGTTCTTCATCACTTATCTGTTATGTTATTGGCTCCTTTTCATGAATGTTTTCAACTTCTTCATCAGCTTCATTTATGATAAGTTCAGTAGTGTCTTCAGGCTCTTCAACTACTGGTTTTCTTACTTTGCTCATATCAATAAAGTCTTTTTATTCCTTTCTTGCAGCCATTACTATTTTAGGATGATGCCCTTCTTGCTTGTTCAAAATGTTTATCAGATCCTTCGTTATAACCAGTTTTACCATTATGTTGGCAGATATTTCAATAGTCTCATCCTCTTCTTGATCAATTGGACCTAATCCAAGTTCTTGTTCTTTATCAGTCTCCATCTATGGATTGGCAGTTTCAGATTCAGTTTGTACAGGCACTGTTAACTCTGGTTCATGAACTTCCTCAGTTTGTACAGTGTGCATAGGCTCTTCGGGCTCAGTTACCACTGGCTCATCAGTTTGTATATGCTCTAGATCATCAGTATTTTGTTTCTCTTTTAGAACTTCCATTGAAGCCTTGATGGCCGCATCTGCATCCTTCCTTAGTCTTTCATTTTCCTCTTCTTTTTCTTTCATTTTAATCAATGCTTCGAGCACTTATTGAGGAATTTTATCCTCATTCTCTTGATTCAAGGATTCTAGTTCTTCATTCATCAGCCTTATGACTGTCTTCACTGATTCGAATTCACCACATCAGGATCAATTATATTGTCTTTGTGAAGTATGTCATCACCAGATTGAACTTTGTGTAAGGACTTGGGATGTAAGTCATCATCTGTATAAGCAATCCTTTTCCCTTTTTGCTTCATTTTTAACTTGTCTTCTTCTGTTTCATCTTTTTTATCATTCTCCCCCTCTTTATCAGAATCTCCATCTCCATCCTCATATTCTTGGTTTATCATGTTCAGTTCATTAGTTATACCAACTTCTATAACTTCTTCATCTGAGCTAGCGTACAGCTCTTCAATTACTTTTAAACCCTCTGCTTCTTCATGTTTCTCCCCCTGTTTTGGTGCATCTGAGGTCTTCTCAACCTCAGAATGCCCCTCTAGGCTTCAAATTTCCATTAATGCTTCATTCAAGGCAGCCTCTAATGTGACATTTGTGACAAAACCGGATATATCTTAGTATTCGTTTATCGAATAAACGATTAACCGCTTATTGTGTAGCGAGCAAACGATTAACCGAATGAGTATGGTTATGACCCAGGTGTCCTGAGGGGCCATCTATAAGTGTATATATCTATTATAAGCCAACATATTGATATTAAGGCCTTAGTTAGATAGCAAACTAGTTAAACGAAAACATGCTCGTTTAACTACCCGCTATGGATTTAAACGCGAAAGGTAGTTCCGAAACAAGCATTATATCATCCGTTAAGCCGAAAAAGATCTACCAATCAATTTTCAGGGATATTTTAAGCAATCCATGAAAATATTTTCGATTTTTACAAACAAATAGTATGTTTTATAAATTTACACAAAAATGGACGAAAAACACTCGTTTTCGCACTGTTTGTCGTACCCGGGATATTTTTCACGCCAAGAACCAAACCCGAAATAAACTTGGAATCTGGATTTTATGTTCGGGCACGCAAAACGAGACTAATGGGCCAAAATTGGGCCCAAAGGGGCCCAAAAAGATCCTAGCCCGCCAAAGTGGAAAAATCACCACCTTAGACCCTTCTTTATACTTAAGCATTCCAAGTTAGATATGTTCCAAAAAAATCAAGACCTTGGAACCTGCTCTTGTTGTTCTTCAACAACACCATCCAAAACACAAGGTATACTACATGATTTTGATCAATTTTAACTTGTTTAAACATGGATTTTACATAAACAAGAGTCTTTGATTACCAAAAATTACTTCTAACCATGAAAAAGCCCTAAAAATGGTCCAAAAACATATTTTGATTATACACATGGTTAGGAATCTGAATTGATATCTATTTTGGCCATAAACACGGATTAGAGGGTTTAAACGACGTTTTTACGTTTCAAAAGTTCGGTTTAGAACCCTAACCGAAACCCTAAGTTTCATGGCTGGTCTCTTGATGATACATGCTTGGTTTGTGACATAGGAACTGTATTTAGCTTATATAGAAGCAGGAGAATCCGGAAATTGGATTAAGTGTAACATCCTGAAATTTCCAAAATAATATTGTTTTAGTTAATAATAGAGGGAAAGTTTACTCGGGTTATCGGGAAATAAATAAATAGAGTAGGAGTTGGTATGGGTCGGGCTAGTGTTGGGTAATGGATATGGGTTATGGATTTGGGTTATGAAAGAAGGAAGGAGAGTCCATGGGCTTAAGCCCATGATCCCTAAATATAAATACCATTAATCACCATTTAATCCTCATTCTCACATATTCCATACACCACCAAAACACACACAACACCATCTTATAACCCGAACCAAGATCCGAAGGCGAAAACCCGAGCTTGTTGGTGCTTGAACGTCGTGACGGACCAAACTTAACCGGGTTCGTAGTTCGACTCGTTCAAGGTACGTTTATAGTTAGAAATCGTTCGTATAGGTTCGGTTTGATTTGGGAAATCATAGATCTGTGTTAGTTTGTTATAAACGAAACTAAAACAACAAATATTACTGGAATTGATTAGCATTTGATAGGTTAATTGTTAACCTAAAGGAACCCGTAACCTATATGCCTAAATCGCACCCCTTAAACATCGATGTTAGGCCGATTTTATGGTTGGGGTTTGTAGGCGCTGGTCAGACGATTCCGTGGATACCTAAATCGAGTTATTTGGTTAAAAAACGAAGGATTTAAGAACGAACAGTAGCTGCAGCCGACAACTTCGCCTGCAAGCTAAGTTCGCCTGATGAACTTCGCCTGCAAAGCTAAGTTCGCCTGATGACAACTTCGCCTAAAGCTAAGTTCGCCTGATGACAACTTCGCCTAAAGCTAAGTTCGCCTGATGACAACTTCGCCTGCAAAGCTAAGTTCGCCTGATGACAACTTCGCCTAAAGCTAAGTTCGCCTGATGACAACTTCGCCTAAAGCTAAGTTCGCCTGATGACAACTTCGCCTGCAAAGCTAAGTTCGCCTAAAAGCTAAGTTCGCCTAAGGGTTAACTTCGCCTAAAGCTAAGTTCGCCTAAGGGTTAACTTCGCCTAAAGCTAAGTTCGCCTAAGGTTTAACTTCGCCTAAAGCTAAGTTCGCCTAAGGTTTAACTTCACCTAAAGTCGAGTTCGATTAGAAAATAAATTATAAACGATAAGTAAAAGTAAGCTAATACTAGGCCGCCAGATTAGATCAGACGAGTATTGATACTTGTACCTTATACAGTCAGCCGAGCTCAGTTTAAGAAGGGATTTACAACTACCGGAAGAAGAGGCAGAGTTCAGGTGAGTTTCTAGCCCCATTTCCTTGTTATGTTTTCGGGGCTGTGTGCATACTCGATGTGAAGTGTGAATACACTTACCTTAAGTGGTAAGTGTATGCTATAGATGTTATACGAGGTAGCTATTATATAATACCTGTTGGTGCGTGAATGATCTTCGAATATTGCACGCATCGCCAAGAACAGTGATTGCTTAGTGGTTATTAGTGTGTATGTATGCTATGATGTGAGTTGCTTATTATGTAAATGATATGAAGCATGTTGTAGATAAGTAGAGGTAGAGCGTGTTAGAAGTGGCAAGGGTGTAGTAAGAGTGATAGTGGCATGACGATAGTACGTGGTAGGGTAAGCCTATACGTGACTACGTCATTAAAGTGGCAAAGTGGCAAAGTGGCATAACGTTAAACGTTATTAAAGTGGCAAAGTGGCAAAGTGGCATAACGTTATACGTTATTAAAGTGGCAAAGTGGTAAGGTCGTCGGTGTAAATAAGAGGCTAAGTGGTAAGGTAAGCAGGTTAGATAGTGGACTACGTGTCTTCGAATACGTATATGATGCATGTAGTGGTTGTATGATAAGTTGCTTGATTAACTAGAACTCACTCAGCGTAGCTGACTTTTAGTATGCACGCAGGTGAGTAGGAGGAGGCATCTCGCTTGAGGAGACACGTGGCACTGAATAAGAGGCTGGCATCGGAAGACTCAAGATGTTTAAGTTTAATGTTTCGTTTATTTTGAAAGGCAAAATGATGTTTTAAGACAAGACGTGTTTTAATATGAAATGTTTTAAGAAAGTTTTTATATTCCGCGAAAGTTTTAATTAACTCTGATTGCAAGAACTGTGTTTATGAGTAAATCTGACGCTAAAGTAGGGCTACCGGGTTCAGGGCCTTACAAGTTGGTATCAGAGCAAAGTTCGAGAGATTTAAGCATCCTACATGCTTAGACTCGAACA
This sequence comes from Bidens hawaiensis, assembly GCF_021521415.1. NCBI lineage: Eukaryota > Viridiplantae > Streptophyta > Magnoliopsida > Asterales > Asteraceae > Bidens > Bidens hawaiensis. The sequence goes on along the minus strand of NW_027491041.1, from coordinate 211,160 downwards.
GAGAATGGGATTTAAGTAAGAAAGGAAAGAAGATGCCAGTTCAAGAATGCCATGTGTCGCTCAAGCAAGATCAGTAAAGGTAAAGTGTATGATTAAATGATATATGTTAATGAGAAATAAAAGATATGTGAACGATAGGGATAGGAATAATTGATTGTTTGATTTGACTAACTGCTTAAGTAGAACCAGCACAAAGAGACTCATAAAGGGAAGTGTATAGGACATGGAAAGCAACGTGATCAGCTAGTCACAGCTGGCCACTGTTATTACCTGTTAGCCTTGCTATCCATGTACTAAATAGTTCCTTGAGTGATGATGTTTGTGTTTTCCCTTTTAGAATACGATGGCTGGAGCTGGAGACATTGCTGGAGCTGGAGGTCGCACTGGACGACGCGGCAGGCCTCGTCGTGTCCAGCAACTTTCGGTTGAAACAGCTTCTAACACCGAAGATGAAGGAAGCGCAGCTGGAGGCGACCAGAACAACAACGAAGCGGTTCAACTTAGCCCTGCAGTCCAAGCAGCCATTGTTCAAGCTGTAGTTGTTGCTATGAAGAACCTGAATCCCGAAAGATCTGCTGGAAGCCGTGAACGAACTGCTGAAGGGGCGGGTGGTGATGGTAGGTTGGATGGGGAAGGAGAAAGAGAGGCCTCGAGCGAGGATAAGTCTGTGAAGGTCGATGACAGGAAAAGAGGCCAAGATGGGTGCAACTATAAGTCCTTCAAAGGATGCGACCCGCCAAAGCTGACTGGGTTGGGAGACGCAATCGCTTTTCTCCAGTGGATAACCACAATGGACAAGAAAATCCGAATTAGCGAATGCCGTCCCGACCAAGCAGTGGGTTATGCCACTCAGTCATTTGAAGATGAGGCCATGTACTGGTGGGAAACTGTCGAACAAAGGAAGACCCGAGAAGAGATTAAGGCCATGAGGTGGGATGACCTTAAGGAGTTAGTGATGAAAAGGTTCTGTGCTGATGCTGAGGTTGAGAGGGTCGAGATGAAATTTCTGAATCTAAAGGCAGACAAGATGACACATCGTGAGTACACCACTGAATTCAACCGCATGTCTAGGCTGGTTCCTGACATGGTGAACACCGAGGCGAAACGGATCAAGTGCTACGTTAGAGGACGTCCCCAGAAGGTCCGCATGTTAGTCAGGGCCAACAAACCTGTTACCTTTGAGTCGGCGGTCGAGTTGGCGGAGATGGTCTATGATGATCTGGCGGCGGATGATGTGGAAGTGGAAGATGAGGAAAAAGGGAAAGGAACTAAAAAAGCTGGGGATGTCGTGGAGCGTGCAGGGAGAAAGACACAGAAGATGGCAGGAAAGGAAGCATGTAAGGTGTGCGGGAAGATGCACTTGGGGGAATGCAAGGCTGGTCCAAATCAGTGCTACCGATGTGGGAGGAAGGGGCACATCTCCCGTGAATGCACCGAGGACCAGAAGTGTTACAAGTGTGGTAAGTCAGGTCACATAGCTAGGGAGTGTGGAGAAGCCGTGGCAGTGGGGGAAGGAAGAGGAAACGCGTGAAAGGATGGTCTATTAACTGCCGAGGAGGTTGCAGGAGAATAAGTGGCATGTCACAGTTGTTTTATGTTTAGTAGTTGAAGAGTGTTTTATGTTACAGTTGAACCTATGTTTGTTTAGCAAGCTTGAATGATTTCCTTTTATGTTATGAAGTACTTGTGACTTCTTGTGCTTTTGTATGAACGACCTATGAATCTATCTTGAATGCATGTTGGTTATGATAAATAGTTGTGTGATGGTAAAGCGTCGCCTTAGGAGTTGGCGTTATTATATAAAACAAGGTTCCTCGGGAAGGCGATACGAGACTTGGTACATCGAGGGCTTCATGGACAAGCTACCGTAATAGCTAAAACACATGATCACCGCTCGATGACTACAAGTCAGGAGTAAGAAGGATAACCTAGAAAGCAAAGGCGATTCAATAAAGTGTGTAAATATAAGAAATTTTCCTTTTATAGGGAATAAGTTAGGTTTCGGGGACGAAACCTCTTTAAGGAGGGAAGACTTGTAACATCCCGAAATTTCCAAAATAATATTGTATTACTTAATAATAGAGGGAAAGTTTACTCGGGTTATCGGGAAATAAATAAATAGAGTAGGAGTTGGTATGGGTCGGGCTAGTGTTGGGTAATGGATATGGGTTATGGACTTGGGTTATGAAAGAAGGAAGGAGAGTCCATGGGCTTAAGCCCATGATCCCTAAATATAAATACCATTAATCACCATTTAATCCTCATTCTCACATATTCCATACACCACCAAAACACACACAACACCATCTTATAACCCGAACCAAGATCCGAAGGCGAAAACCCGAGCTTGTTGGTGCTGGAACGTCGTGACGGACCAAACTTAACCGGGTTCGTAGTTCGACTCATTCAAGGTACGTTTATAGTTAGAAATCGTTCGTATAGGTTCTGTTTGATTTGGGAAATCATAGATTTGTGTTAGTTTGTTATAAACGAACCTAAAACAACAAATATTACTGGAATTGATTAGCATTTGATAGGTTAATTGTTAACCTAAAGGAACCCGTAACCTATATGCCTAAATCGCACCCCTTAAACATCGATGTTAGGCCGATTTGATGGTTGGGGTTTGTAGGCGCTGGTCAGACGATTCCGTGGATACCTAAATCGAGTTATTTGGTTAAGAAACGAAGGATTTAAGAACGAACAGTAGCTGCAGCCGACAACTTCGCCTGCAAGCTAAGTTCGCCTGATGAACTTCGCCTGCAAAGCTAAGTTCGCCTGATGACAACTTCGCCTAAAGCTAAGTTCGCCTGATGACAACTTCCCCTAAAGCTAAGTTCGCCTGATGACAACTTCGCCTAAAGCTAAGTTCGCCTGATGACAACTTCGCCTGCAAAGCTAAGTTCGCCTGATGACAACTTCGCCTAAAGCTAAGTTCGCCTGATAACAACTTCGCCTAAAGCTAAGTTCGTCTGATGACAACTTCGCCTAAAGCTAAGTTCGCCTGATGACAACTTCGCCTGCAAAGCTAAGTTCGCCTGATGACAACTTCGCCTAAAAGCTAAGTTCGCCTAAGGGTTAACTTCGCCTAAAGCTAAGTTCGCCTAAGGGTTAACTTCGCCTAAAACTAAGTTCGCCTAAGGTTTAACTTCGCCTAAAGCTAAGTTCGCCTAAGGTTTAACTTCGCCTAAAGTCGAGTTCGATTAGAAAATAAATTATAAACGATAAGTAAAAGTAAGCTAATACTAGGCCGCCAGATTAGATCAGACGAGTATTGATACGTGTAACTTATACAGTCAGCCGAGCTCAGTTAAAGAAGGGATTTACAACTACCGGAGGAAGAGGCAGAGTTCAGGTGAGTTTCTAGCCCCATTTCCTTGATATGTTTTCGGGGCTGTGTACATACTCGATGTGAAGTGTGAATACACTTACCTTAAGTGGTAAGTGTATGCTATAGATGTTATACGAGGTAGCTATTATATAATACCTGTTGGTGCGTGAACGATCTTCGGATATTGCACGCATCGCCAAGGACAGTGATTGCTAAGTGGTTATTAGTGTGTATGTATGCTATGATGTGACTTGCTTATTATGTAAATGATATGAAGCATGTTGTAGATAAGTAGAGGTAGAGCGTGTTAGAAGTGGCAAGGGTGTAGTAAGAGTGATAGTGGGATGACGATAGTACGTGGTAGGGTAAGCCTATACGTGACTACGTCATTAAAGTGGCAAAGTGGCATAACGTTAAACGTTATTAAAGTGGCAAAGTGGCATAACGTTATACGTTATTAAAGTGGCAAAGTGGTAAGGTGGTAGGTGTAAATAAGAGGCTAAGTGGTAAGGTAAGCAGGTTAGATAGTGGACTACGTGTCTTCGGATACGTATATGATGCATGTAGTGGTTGTATGATAAGTTGCTTGATTAACTAGAACTCACTCAGCGTAGCTGACTTTTAGTATGCACGCATGTGAGTAGGAGGAGGCATCTCGCTTGAGGAGACACGTGGCACTGAATAAGAGGCTGGCATCGGAAGACTCAAGATGTTTAAGTTTAATGTTTCGTTTATTTTGAAAGGCAAAATGATGTTTTAAGACAAGACGTGTTTTAATATTAAATGTTTTAAGAAAGTTTTTATATTCCGCGAAAGTTTTAACTAACTCTGATTGCAAGAACTGTGTTTATGAGTAAATCCAACGCTAAAGTAGGGCTACCGGGTTCGGGGCCTTACATTAAGAGAGCGAAAACGGGCGAAAACCACAAAGGTAATGCCGAAACATTCGTTTACGGGCTGTTTAGGTTAAGGTTATGATGTGCATATTTTTAGGTCAGGAAATTTTGCAGGGACATCAGGGACCATATCGTTGAGTCCCTGTTCAAATTTGGTAATTTTTCAACTGTCGGAGAATATTGGGCGAATTTATTACCAAATTGGAACGTTTAATTGGGAAAAATAGTTAAAATGCTTGAAAAATTATGAAATTTTGTAGGAAACTCAGATTTGGTATTGTTTGATCACATATGAAATTTGGGATCAATTGGAAAAGTCTAAAAGTGTTTTGTGCATATGCGTTTATATGAAACTTTATAGCCGAATTTGGTCCGAAAAGAATACTAAACAAGGTTGTTACATTCTAGAATTGATACAGATGATTTTGGGTTATTATTTAAACATCCAAGAATTTTTGTGGAATTTTTGGAAATCGTTTGGGATAAACAGACGATTTTCATGCTAAATATAGCAGGTAAAACGAATTTTTATAAATTAATAAATCAGTAAATAATTCCAGAAATATTTTTATAAAAATATATATTTTTTATTTGATAAATGACAAAATTTTCATAATTTAATGATTAACGGTTAATTAATTATGCTAATTTGAAGATTAAGTAAATTCAATTCTAACAAAAACCGGCAAGTTCATGATTAACGAACTTGCGGGAATATCAGAACACCAAGAGTGATCAAAAATTATATTTTTGGATTAATTAAGTAAAAACAAACTTTTTATGAGAAGCCTGGACAATCTAGATAGATTGTGCGCGTTTCTTCTCAAATCAAACTGAATAAACAGAAACGGGCCCTGTAGCTAATCCGGGACCCCAATGTATGATCTTTCTTTATAACTTAATCATTTTATCAACCAACACATTTACCCAAGCTTACATGCCCATAACTGTTTTCCAAACGCATGAACGGGCAACTTGGCCCAGCTGGTGAAACGGGGAAACTGAGCCAAGTTCGATTTTAAACATTAGACATTGAACAACATCACAATCTAAGCCTACTGACACATTCGGGTTTAACAGCTATACCCAGATTAGCTATACAGCCCAGTCTAGTATGAGGATTATAATAATATTAAAATATTAATATTATTATAATATTAATTATAGGGACTAAGTGATAGCAAGGGAAACGAACCCGAGCTGACCTCGCACTGAGTGCCTACAAAACCGTGAGTTTCATGACCCCTCTGTTCAAACTATTTACGAAAGTTTTGGGGTGAAAAGCATAGTTACATACGTTATCTATCTGGAAATGGTTCAGGAAATAAATTACCTGGGCGTTTACATACACAAAGTCCTTACAAACATAACGATTGATTACGTGCAAATGAATGGTGAATAGTAGTGTTGAATGACAAGTTAAATGGATATGGCACGAATACCAAAACATAACGAAATTACGCGTGACAACACATTTATACAAATACGTTGTGTACTGTTAAACATAATGTGGTCTGTAATGGCCATGAGTGAATAACGTGGTCTGTAATGGCCATGGGTGAATAACCTGGTCTTTAACGGCCATGGGGAATAACATGGTCTGTGATGACCATGGGGCTATTGTGGGCGGAAGGGGGGCCACAATAGTAGCAAACTAAAGTTGAGTATGCCCTATGAGCCAAGTTCTGCTGCAACTTATAAACCAAAGTTGAGTATGGCCTATGAGCCAAGTTCTGCTGCAACTTATTAAACAAACTAACTTGATTATGACATAAATATTAAGAAAATAATGTGATTATGCGTATTGTGGGCGGATGGGGAGCCACAGTGTTTGGTGATATGTGATAAATACTATATGTGTATATGTGTCTATATACATGCTATGTGATTAGGCGTAGGAAATACTATGTGTAAAATTACTAATTATTTGCGTGTACACTATATAATGTTTGAGTTTATGTGGAATCATTGTGGGCGGAAGAGGGACCACAGTGGTTGATGTTAACGCGGAACCGTTGTGGCTGGAAGGGGGGCCATAGTGGTTGAGTTTATGTGGAACCGTTGTGGGAGGAAGGGGGTCCATAGTGGTTGGTTAAACACGAAAATTGGAAACACGTAGTACGAACAAACAATCACGATTTTACCGAAATTTCGAATATATATTATAAACTTAAATGTGTGCATATGCACACACAAGGATACGGCTGTACATATTTATACAAAAGTAAATACATATTTTTACATACGTGCGTACATACAAACTATGACTGTGTGGTACGCAGAACTGATTTCGTTTAACTTATGAAACTCACCAACTATTCGTAGTTGACCGTTTTTTTAAACTTGCTTTTCAGCTAATCAGAAAGGTGGAATAGATTGCTTATGTGTTTCGTGTTGGGATTGTGATCGATGCTATGAGCATTCGAGTATGCAGTGAAATAGTTAACGGACTAGTTTGATTGAATCACTTAGTTTGTAAAAGATGTTAGAATGATGTAATATATAGTAAATTAGTTAGTAATTTTTCTTTATGAACAATGTATTTGATACCAGTTGTATCTGTTGCATTTCTGTTTTACGCTTCCGCAGACCGCTCACGGGGTGTGACATCTAAAGCATTGTTCCTTGATTCCAAAACAACATTCTTTTCCTTTAGTATAATATTCTCTAATTCAATCTTAGCATTTTCACAGACAATGTCATACAGATTTGGGCTTGAAGGTGGGGTTTCTTGAGTTGGCTTTGGGGCAGGGTCAGAAAAGGGTTCAGACTCAACTGTTTCTGGAGATGGGACTCTATATTGCTCAGGCTCTGTGGGAAGTGATTGTGTTGGCTGGGTAGTGGTAGTGGCATGTGTTTCTTGTAATGGGGAGGATGGTGGGGTTTAAAGAGGTCTATCGTTAGCGGGTTGAGTTTGATGGGAAACTGGTGGTGATGGGATATGTGTGTCATGGATTGGTTCAGTGTCAGAGAAGGCTGGTTCAGTGGTAGCAGGTGAGGAAGGAATATCGTCATTGACATCATTAACTTCAAATGAATCTGTGTCATCATTGTATGTCTCAGGTGGTGGTGGTGAATCTGGTGGAGTTATCTTATTGATGGTATCAACAACATTTGATACGACATTTGCTATAAACACATCGTCATCCAAAGCCCCTGCAGCTCCACCCTTAACTGGTTCAGTAGTTTCGTCATTACCTCCAATCCTGCAGCATCTCCTTCCTGAGTAGATTGTTCAATCATAGGCACATTACCAACAACATCTTGAGTATCATCATTGTTACCAACAACCATGGCATCATCACCATTTGGACCATTTCCCCCTTCATTGTTCTGATCACCACCATCATCTGCACCATCATCATCATCATCATCTTCTTCATTATCACTGTTACCAGGGGTTCCAGGCACATCAATAGCACCTAGTGTCAACACAAGCAACCATGGGAGAACATCCCAATCATCATTGTCTTCAAAATTGCTTTTTGCATCTTTCATTCTTTTGCAGATATTGGGATCTTGTAATCTCAAAATCTCCCCTGTTCTTTGAAGATCTGGCAACAATCGGTTTATTAAAATCTCCGGGAACATTGGATACATAAGGAACCTCTGATTTACTTACTTCTTTGCATTTGACACTAAATCTTGATATATTGAATTGTTGCTGGAATAAGATCGCTACAGTAAGAGTTCCCAATTCCTTGCTTAGGAGCGTCCAAGTCCCTCTCCTTGGAGATAAAGACTGGATGACATGGTGGATTAGGAAATGGTATATCAGTGGAAAACTCCCCTTTTGGAACTGTCCCTCCTTCACACCGCCTTGATAGCCCATAGTCTCTTGAAAGACTCTCAATAATCTTGGGACTGAGTAGGATGGGTGAGCATCAAAATTGTCATTTAAGTTCAACGCAGCTCTTATTGAGGCTTCAGTAATCTCAATGTCATGATTAGGATAGAGGTCTCAATCCCTTTCCCATTCACATCATTCACATTTGTAGCTGACCCCCAAAAATCTGAGATATGGTTCCTGTAATTGGTGGGGTTCTCTGTAAGAGCTACATTCAAGTTGGAGTTTCTTAGAAAGGCGATCATGTGTTCCAACTCCCTGTTATCATCATCAAGCTCTAACTGAGCGCACATATTGTGCCTCTTCTCGAATTTTAAGGCCATCAGTTCTGCAAAACAAGAAAAATATGTCAGTACACACAGTTGTAGAACTAATAATCGAGGATAGGTAGATGATAATAGCTTCTTCAATAACATGTTCCGTAGTAATATGCGTACCTGCAAAAAAAAGTAAATAATTAGTCCTTAAATCAATTAAAAAACCTAATTTCGAAATGGGTGTGGCGATTAACGAACAATGCGGTCTTACCAAAGTCGAAACAGAGCTAATGGCTGTATTCGAAGTAGAATCGAGTAAATAAAAGAGTATGCAAGCAAGCAGGGAAAAGCACGAGAGAGAGGGGTTTGCGTCTAGGTTTAAGAGAAAGAAGAAGAAATATGTGAAAACGTTTCTAAGTCCCCCTTTTATACCTAACGTTTGGGTGGTGCAGTACCTCCTTTTGTCATCTAGTGCATGACAGTTGTCATTTAATTCAAATTTAATAGACCTCCCTTGCTTGAGCATACAGCCAAATGAACAGCTGTCTCCCACTGAACTCGAGTACATAGTACAACCCTTGCTTGACGTACTTGGAATATAATGCTCGTGAGCACTAGCGTACTCGAGACAGTGTGCTCGAATAGACTTGTGCTCGATGCCCTAGCCAAATGTTTAATGATCAGATTACTTGCTCGAGTATTGAGTTATACTCGAGGGGTAGTGTGCTCGGATGTACTTAAACTTTACTCAAAATATATATGTCTGAGACACCTGTAATCTAACCCTACTTGACACTGCATCATGCTCGAGACACTTAGAAATCTATCATGACAATAACCTATGCTCGAGATACATTCTCAGTAGTGTTGTACCCTTTGCTCGATCCACTTAGAGTACTACAGGCCAATGTGCTTGATGTGCCCTTATGCTCGAAAACCTTAGCAGATTGAATCCTTCCTATGCCTGTACTCGAACACACAACCTAAGTGCCTAGCATACAAGTTTGCTCGAGCTACATAACAAATTGATCCATTAAGTTCTTAAGCTCGAAACCTCATACCTAAGTGTCCAGCCACCTTCTATGCTCGAAACACATAACGTCAATTTTCATATCATAGCAGGTGCTCGAAAGTAAGATGCATGCTCGAATTTCTTAACAGCAATTTTTCATATCATCAGTATGCTCAAAAGTAACATTCATGCTCGAATCACATAGATGAATCATACAAGTCACGTAGTATACTCGAAAACAATGTAGCACAAGCAAGCACAGTTTCTTTGCTCGAAACATTTAATTGATTTTTCAGTGCAGGTTGGTAATCACAACTCTTATGCCACAAATTCCGGACATGATCACTCATGTTCTCTGCTCAAATTGCAACTTTTCATAAAGGATAATCATTTCAGAACAGTGAGCTGAATAAAGCAATTTGTTTAAGGTGAAATAAGAGATCAAATTCCAGTGGAATATTCTATTGAAAGCAATTTCATAGAAAGATCTCAACATGTGATCAGACTATATAAGGCAAGATCACACCACTTCATGTTCAATGTTATTATGACTTGAGTCAGGTTGACAGCAGATATACTTAGCATAATGGTCATTGCCTTCTGTGATACATATAGGGTTCAATTAGAGAATAATTTAGGAATGGTTATCACTATATTTTCAGGTTGCTTCTAATCTTTTCTCAAAGCTTATTTAACTTTCTCCAAATCACCCTGAGTTGACTTCGACCCCCTGATGCCTTGGTCAAAATTACTTTTAGTATAGTGAGCAATTTATATATATATATATATATATATATATATATATATATATATATATATATATATGTATAATTGTTTAGATAAAAGACTATAAGGTTGAACGTTGGACTTACATGCCATCCAGACTTACATGCCTTACATTTAGGGTGTTTAGGACTTATTTGGATGCCCCGCCCATGTAGTTCCCTTAGTGCCCCTTAAGTCTTGATATCATATAACTTATTTCTTTATACTATTTTTGATCCTTTTATATTTTTCAATAACTTTCTTTTTCTTTTCTTTTGATAAATTTGCTATATAGCAATAATTTATATCTGCTCAAATACTTAATAAATATTTTGTTAGACCAGAAACACCAACAGGCTCGTGTATGATTGGATAATAACCTTTCTGCCTATCATTCGGAGAGATATGCTAGAGAGCAAACCTTATCTTCCAATGGTTCACCACATCAGACTTAACAGATTTAGATTTATATCACGTAAGACAACTATAGACCATGGAAAGCTACCATACATTGTCAATGACTGTACTCAGAGCCTTTTGAAGTTATAATCCATAGGTTAGTTACCTTAAACAGTTTTCTATCACATCCCAAAGGTTGGATACTCTTTCTATCCAAAACTTTTGACCTTATTTAAAGCTTATAACTGGATAAACTTTTGAGTATTAAAATTGTCGTTTAGTTCCAAAGCAGCTCGTATTGTTGCTTCTGTGATCTCAATGTCATTATTGAGGATAGAGGCCTCAATTCTCTTCCCGTTCACATCATTGACATAGGTCGTTGATCCCCAAAAATTGGTAATATGGTTCCTATAAATTGTGGGGAACGATTATCGAATAAAGATGTCTTACCGAAGTCGAAACAGAGCTAATGGCTATATTCGAAGTATAGTCGAGTGAGTATTAGAGTATTTGATCAAGCAGGAAGTAACACGGGCAAAGGGGTTTTGCTTTTATATTTACTAGAGAGGAAGAAATGTGTGAAAAAGTTTCTAAGTCCCCCTTTTATACCTAACGTTTGGGTGGTACAATACCTCCTTTTGTTGTCTAGTACACGACAGTTGTCATTTAATTCAAATTTAATGTACATCCCTTGCTCAAGCATACAGCCAAATGAACAGCTGTATCCAACTATGTTCGAGTACATGGTACAAAACCCTTGCTCGATGTACTTCTGTATACTTCCAATATTCTACCCTTGTGCACTAGTACACTCGAGAAAGTGTGCTCGAATAGACTTGTGGTCGATGCCTTAGCCAAAAGTATAACGATCATTTTGCTCAAAAGCCTTAGCATACTAAATCCTTCCTATGCCTATACTCGAATGCACAACCTAAGGGTCTAGCACAAAAGTTTGTTCGAACTTTTGTGCTTTCTCCAATTTCTTAAGCTCGAACTTTCATATCGAAGCACCTAGCACTCTTCTATGCTCGAAGACTTATGTCTTACAATTCTTCATGCAATCATGCTTAAATTTTTCACATCATAGCAGGTGCTCTTAAGTAAGATGCATGCTCCAAACACTTAACAGTAATTTTTCAGATCATCAGTATGCTCAAAAGTAACTTTCATGCTCGAACCACGTTGATGAATCATGCAGGTCACGTAGTGTACTTGAAACAGTGGAACATAAGTAAGCACAATTTCTGTGCTCGAAACACTTAAGTGATTTTCCAAATCAGTTTGATAAACACAACTGTTATGCCCCAAATGTTGGACATGATTATTCATGTTATGTGCCCAAAATTTCAAATTTTCATAAAGGATAATCATTTCAGAACTGTGAGTTGAATTGAGCAATTTTTTTAAGGTGAAATAAGAGATCAAATTCCAGTGGAACATTCTATTGAAAACAATTTCATAGAAAGATCTCAACATGGGATCAGACTATTTAAGACAAGATCACACCACTTCATGGTCAGTGTTATTATGACTTGAGTCAGGTTGACAGCACGTACACTTAGCATAATGGTCATTGCTTTCTGTAATACATTTAGGATTCAATTAGAGCATAAGAATGGTTATCACTATATTTTTAGGTTGCTTCTAATCTCTTCTCAAAGCTTATTCAGCTTTCTCCAGAATACCCCGAATTGACTTCGACCCCCTGATGCCTTAGTCAAAATTGCTTTTTGTATAAATGAGCAGTTACTTATTTATATATATAGTTGTCTTCGATAACAGACTGTAAGGTTGAACGTTGGACTTACATGTCATCCGGACTTACATGCCTTACATTCAGGGTGTTTAGGACTTATTTGAATGCCCCACCCCTGTAGTTCCCTTAGTGCCCCTTAAGTCATGATATCATATAACTTATTCCTTTATACTATTTTTGATCCTTTTATATTTTTCAATAACTTTCTTTTGCTTTTCTTTTGATAAATTTGCTATATAGCAATAATTTATATCTGCTCAAATACTTAGTAAATATTTTGTTAGACCAGAAACACCAACACGCTCGTGTATGATTGGACAATAACCTTTCTGCCTATCATTCGGAGAGATATGCTAGAGAGCAAACCTTATCTTCCAATGGTTCACCACATCAGACTTAACAGATTTAGATTTATATCACGTAAGACCACTACAGACCATGGAAAGCTACCATACATTTTCAATGACTGTACTCAAAGCCTTTTAAAGTTATAATCCATAGGTTAGTTATCTTAAACAGTTTTCTATCACATCGCAAAGGTTGGATACTGTTTCTATCCAAAAACTTTTGACCTTCTTTAAAGCTTATAACTGGATAATCTTATCATATCTCTTATGAGATCACCAAAAATAGTGTTGCTTAGTTAAAAAAAAAAAATTTTCACAATTTCAAAAATCATTTCTTCTGAAAATTCATTTCAGGGATTTATTTTGAAAACAGTGATGCCACTTAAGCATATTTAACAAGCACACACTTAGCTAATGTCAAACACATTCATTCAGATAGCATAGAATAAACAAATCAACACATAAGTCTATCGAGCATGCTCAGAAATTCATCGAGCATACTTGAAAGTCAACCGAGCAATTTCAAAATCCATCATTTCAGTGCTTGTGCTCGAAAGACTTAGCTCCATGCTCGAGCAGTAGACTTGTGCTTGGAATACTTAAAAGTTTTCCTGAGTACATGTCCATGCTCAACCAATAGTAACGTAACATTTGTGCTCGAATGAGACATCTCAAGTATGGTTTGTTTATGCTCGAAGATTACAAAACACACCATTAAACACAGAGTCATGCTCGAAAAACTTGGAAAGTTTTTCAAAACTAGAGTCTATGCTCGAGCATCTGAGCTATGACATCTGTGCTCGAAAGACATAGAATAGTCTTACAAGTACCTTTGCTTGTGCTCGAGGAGCAACAAGCACAATATCAAGCACAGATTCATGCTCGAAGTACTTAGAATCATAGAAATACATCATGCAAGCACAGATCAAAGTACCAAAAGCTGTAATAAACAGTTTTAACAAAATTTCCACACACATACAGTTACATACATGATTCATGCAATTAGAATAATCAGGTAAGCATAGCAAATCATCTTGCAAACATTCAAAGTAAGTAACAAAGATAATCAGTAAGAACCTCACTTAAGCACACATCCTAAATCAAACTTCATCAGCATTTGTCATTCCTAGGCATTTTAATAGAAAATGAAACCTAGTTTTATCTAAAGGTTTGGTGAATAAATTAGCCAAATTATCAGATGTATCTACCCTTTTCATTTCTATTAAACCTTTTTCCTGACAGTCCCTAATGAAATGATGTCTAATTTCTATGTGCTTAGTCTTAGAATGTTGAACAGGATTTTTAACAATGAACATAGCAGCAGTATTATCAATTAAAATAGGGGTAAGTAAGAAATTCAGACCATAATCTAGCAGTTGATTCTGAATCCATAGAACCTTTTCATCAGGTACCATTTTCTCATGTGTGACCATTGGTGTAGACACTGTCTTGAAGTCTTGGCACTTGAACTTATTAAGAATCTGTTGTACATACTATGATTGATTAATGAAAATTCCATCAGCTTTCTGTTGCACCTGAAGTCCAAGGAAGAAATTCATTTCCCCCATTGAGCTCATCTTGTACTTGGATTTCATCACTTGCTCAAACTCCTTGCACATTTGTTCATTTGTAGAGCCAATGATAATGTCATACACATACACTTGCAACAGCAGCAGATCCTTGTTCCATCTTTTGTAGAACAGGGTCTTGTCAATAGGTCCTCTGCAGAAGCCATTTTCCAACAGATGGTTTGACAACTCATCATACCAGCCCTTGGTGCTTGATGCATTCCATACAGTGCTTTGCAGAGTTTGTAAACCTTGTTGGGATGAACTGGGTCTTCAAATCCTGCAGGTTGAGTGACATAAACTTCTTCATCAATCTTTCCATTTAAGAATGCAGACTTTACATCAAGTTGATAGACTTTAATGTTCATTGATGCTGCATATGCCAGAAAGATCCTGATAGCCTCTATTCTTGCAACTGGAGCAAAAACTTCTTCAAAGTCCACTCCTTCTTCCTGTAAGCATCCTAGAGCCACCAATTTTGCTTTGTTCTTGATCACTGTGCCCCTTTCATCTTTCTTGTTCTTGAACACCCATTTTGTTCCAATAGCATACTTGCCTCTGGGCTTGTTAACTAAGTCCCATACATGTAAGTCTCTGAGTTGAGCCAACTCTTCCTACATAGCTTGTACCCAGCTGTTGTCCTTTAAAGCTTGATTAATGTTCTTTGGTTCAACTTGGGATAGAAAGCAAGCATACAGGTAGATGTTTGCTTTTTCAGAAGATTCTTGTCACTCTTTCATGCAAGTCCCTATGATAGTCTCTGCAGGGTGATTTCTTTCAACAAAGGTAGTCTGCACAAATTGTTGTGCGTAAACTTTTGTTCCTAGATTGGTAAAATTTACCTCAGCAGTTTCACTTTCATTTCTCTCTTGAGTTTCATCAGCTGCTTGAATTTGATTAATCTCTGATGATAATGCTTCATTTGACCCAATTTGCAGGGAGTCAAACAAAGACTGAAACCTGTCTTCAAATTGATTTGTTACTCCAGGTTGAACAGGTTGTTGACTTTGAATGGGTTCACTCTCCACATTACTTGGACCTTCATTAGACACTTCAACTGCAGCATCTTGTTCATTCATCTCAACTTCAGCAGCTTTTTGGTTGCTTCTCTCAAAGTTAAATCCATTTGGATTATGAGCAACAGATAACCACAGCTTGTCCAGATCAACTTGTTTTTGTTTTCCTTTGTCTTCAAAGCTGGTTCTGTATATGCTGTCATCCATATCTTCATTATAAATTCTGAAAGACTTGATCATCTTCTCCAAGTCAAAAAGCCATTTGGGACCTTCAACATTGTTAAAGTGGTTTTCATTGAATATTATGTGTGAAGACTCAGTGACAACCATGTGCTCCTTTACATAGACTCTGTAAGCCTTTGAATGAGATGAGTTTCCCACAAAAAAACATACTGAGACTTTGACTGGAATTTGTTCAGATAATCCTTTCTATTCAACAGTGAGCATCTACATCCAAAACGCTTTAAGAATTTCACATAAGGTTTTCTTTTGAAGATAACCTCATATGGAGTCTTATTTTGAGCCTTGTTTAGTAGAACCTTGTTCTGCACATAACATGCAGTGTTGATTGCTTCTGCCCAGAATGTGACTGGTAGATTTGCATCAGCAATCATGGTCCTTGCAGCTTCAATTAGTGTTCTGTTTCTTCTTTCTGCAACACCATTCTGTTCAGGAGTTCTAGGTGCATTGTGTTGTTGAAATATCCCCTTAGAAGTGCAGAATTCTTCCATTGTTCCATTCTTGAATTCTATCCCATTGTCACTTCTAATGACTTTGACCATCCTCTCAAGCTGATTTTCCATCTTCAAAACATAGGTTCTGATTAGTTCTGGGGTTTCATCTTTGTTGCCCATAAAATATACCCAAGTAAATCTTGAGTAATTATCAATGATCACCAGGCAGTGTCTCTTCTTTCCAATATGATGTGTGTCTAATAACCCTATAATAATGACCCTCACAACTAAGCTTTAATATTAAAACGAAAATCCTAAAACCACACACAACCGGCAAGTGTACCGATCGCAAGTAGTATAGACTTAGGAAGTCCGAGTATCGAACACGTGGACACGTTAGAACGCTAAAGATCACGACCCTAGACACGACCTACCTAAGAATAATAATTAATTAATTTTTGATTTTTAAATTTGTTTTTATAAAATGACTTAACTGGACTGACTGACCTAGCTGACAAAAGTTACCAAAAATAGAAAACTTAACGGAAAACTGACGGTGTTAACTTCGGATGGGAGAAAAACGTCTACCTAGGTCTGAATCAAATTGTAGGTCTAACAAGCTAATGGATTGGATGACTTCAAGACACCGGTCCCTAAAGATGACACGACTAAGGATCTCTCGGGCTCACTGAATTACCTCTCGTCTCACTGAACAAGCCTAAACTACTCAAAATCGCCTAAAACGACAAAACCGGGAAACAATTGCTAACGTGTTCTAATGAAGGATCACCTCTCGGTCTCACCAACACTCGACCCTAATGGTAATGAATACTACACAACCAAGGATAGAGGAACAATTCAACTTAAACCAAAATAGATCAACTAGTCGCTCAAACACCTAAACCTAACAAGAAACGAACTCGCTCTCGTGCAATCCTTATTCTAGCATGCAAAGGCAATGAGACAACCCTAACTTCCTATCACCTCTCGGTCTCAAGGAAGGTGTTTAACCGCTGTACTTAATCCAACTAATCATGCATCAAAACCCTACGGTGGTACCTACCGCAAACAAACCCTAAACACAAAGTCTAGAATCAAACAATGCACTGATCAATCCATACAAAACTAATCAATCAACACACGAGGTTTATGCAATGAATCACTAAAAATTCCAGCCCTTAAACACAACCTATTTCATGTCTAAATCAAACTTTACAATAGCAATTCAAGTCCATTAATCAAACAATCCATTAAACTAATCAAAACTCAACAATTTTCATCTTTCCTAGGTAGAACTAACAAGTTTAGCCGAACATAGTTTTTGGACAGCAGCTAATGATCAAATAAAACATCATAAAACTCCTACTAATTATCTCAAATATCATTCAACAATCAACAATACTCATAAACAATTCAATCTATCAATCAATTGCAAAAACTAGTAAACAATTGAACAAGATAATCAAAGTAATGAACAATGTGAAAAAATGAAGGATATATGATGAATTCCCGGCCGTTCCTTGCTGTGTAAACTGATGTCGAACCTTCCCGAGGCTAGATTCTTGTGTATTCTTCCTTCCCTAGCCCTCACACGATCAAACCCTAGCCGAACAACACTTTTTTTCTTTTCTTTTCTTCCTGCTGCTGTTGTTGCTGCTGTTATGCTGCTATTGTTGCTGCTGTTGGCTGCTGTTGTGCTGCTGTTGTGCTGCTGTTGGCTGCTGTTGTGCTGCTATTGCTTGCTGTTGTTGTGCTGCTGTTGATTCCGATCAGCAGCTATATTTGGCTTATTAGGGTTTTATTTTTTTTATATAATATAATATAATATAATATGGTCTTGGGCCTCCATGATGCATACGGGTCGGGCCTTGAGCTTTATCTTGAACTTGTATGCGTAAAAGGCTCGTAGAATGCTCGAAAAGTCCCGGTTTCTTTCTTTCTTTTACCCAAAACCTACAAGATTAATAAATGTATGTAAAACCTATCTAAAACGAGTTAAAACATATAAAATATAATATAATACGTAGATAAAACGTGCAGAAAATACGAGTGTTTTACAACACATCACAATACTTGGAACACTCATTGGACCAAACAGATCCATGTGAAGTAGTTCCAAGACCTTATCAACGGTGTTTATCATTTTACTCTTATGTGGGGATTTATGTTGTTTGCCTTTGAGGCAAGAAGTGCATTTTTCTTTAAGGTTGAATTCTCTTATGGGAAGGCCAACAACATGTTCACCTTTCACTAGCTTGTTCTTGTTCTTCAAGTTGACATGACACATCTTCCTATGCCACAGTTTGGTCTCATTCTCAGTGGCTTTGGAAACAAAACATGAACCACCTCTAGATGTAGCAGTATTCATTCTCAGTTCATAGAGGTTGCCATTTCTTGGAGCCATCATCATGATCATCTCAGTTGGAATCACAAACTCAGGCTTCAAAATTAGGTAGTGTTCATCATTGAAGGCTACCTTGTAACCTTTGTCACAAACTTGAGAAATGCTGAGTAGATTGTATTGTAGTCCTTCAACATACAGCACATTCTCAAAAGATACCTTGCAATTGGTGAGGGTTCCTCTTCCAACAATCTTCCCTCCGTTTTCATCACTCCCAAAAGCAACTGGCCCTTCATATTTTCTTTCATAATTGATCAGTGCACTGTTGTCACAGGTCATGTGCCTAGAACATCCAATGTCCATGTACCATAAGTCATTACTATTCAAGGACTGTTCCTGCACATAAACACAAAAATAGAATCAGTTGGATTCTGAGTTACAAACTGCATCAGTTTGTAATTCATTTTCAAGTGATGATTAATCTGGAGTTGGAAGGGGAAGTGGAAGTAGGTCTTCATAGACAACTTCACATTCTTCTTCTGAGTCTGATTCCGACCCAACTTTCACAACTTGTGATAAGGTTATGTTTTTAGTTTGCTCAATCACATAGTCTTTCTTTTGAGACAACTCCTACTTAGTCTTCCATTGAAATCCTCTAGGTTCATAACCCTGCTTCATCAAGAATTTTTCATCCCCATTCAGAACACTAGGTCTAATCTTTTCCTTTCCTTTATCAGTTGACATATTGTTCTATGCAGGTTTGCTTGATACCTTTGAATCATCTTTGATTTTCAATACTTGTTTCAGTCTCTTTTCCAAGACTGGTCTTTTCTCTTCATCACTTGAACTTTTCTTCTCTTCATTTAGGTATCTCTAATACATCTCCTTGTATCCTTTCATGTTAAATCCACAGACCACATCAAGAACCACAAACTCTTCCTCTTCAAACCAGCAAGAGTTAGTTTGATGACCATAGGCATCACACTTCTTGCACCAGACCTTGGCATAGCTCCCCATGTCTTCAAGCAATTGCTTGTCTTTAATTTTGTCATGGGGTTTGGGGAAGTCAAAGCCTAGCGATGTATTTGGACACAGAGAGTTGTTGAAGTCCATTTTGATTGGTTTGTTCAGATCAGGCTCCAGATGATATTTCACTTTAACAAACACTACAGGCTTCAACTTGGATGGGGTTCTTGAACAGCTTCCATTTTCTTTTCCAACAAATCTTCTCATTGGTACATATTCCACATCTCCAATATCAAATAGTTCATGGTTTGAGAAGACTGGATAGATTGGAGGATGGGACTGATCATAAGAAGATTTCATTTCCATTTCATTTCTTTTAATGATTTCTTTATGTGGTCTTGCACAGATGTCAAACACCATATGTTCTTTTCTTATCTTTTCATAGTGCTTCTTCAACTTTGGAGTCATCTTTGGCAGAAGAGGAATCTTTTCACTTTTCTTCTTGCTGGACCCCTTTTTCTTCTTGTCCTTAGATGATTTTGTGCTGCCACAACTGAAATTACTTTCTTCACTGGAGTATTCACTCCATTTTCTTTTTCTCACTTTCCTTCTTTGCATTCTTCTTCATCTCTGGTTCCTCATTCTGTTTCACTGCAAATTCTCCATTCTCATTCTCAAACACATCATCATACTGTTTTACAAAATCAACTTTATCATCAAACACATTCTTGAATTGTTTCAGATATTCACTCCTGCTTTCCATGTCTAATTTCAGTGGGTAGCTGTCACAGAAAGGTGGTGGCACCTTTTTATACTTCTCTTCCTCTGTCATGTTATCCACAAAACCCACTATATTTCCTGTAGAAACAAGGTTCTTCAAGAATTCCATTCGATTTAACAAATCAGCATTCTTCAATTTCTCTTCAGCATACATCTTTTTCAAACCCTCAATTTCAACTGGCATTTTTTCTTGGGTTCGGTATGCCTGTATACAATCTTCTTCAAGCCCCTTGATTTGATTCTAATAAGTTGCTTCACTGGCTTCATACACATTCAAGAATGCTTCCTTTCTTCCACACTCAGATTTCCATTTTCCAACTTCCTGATTTAACTCATCAATTGTAATAAGAAGGTCAGAAAATTGAAATATCAGAATGTACCTGCGCATTAGATGATTCTGGCTTGTCCTGTACTTTGGCCATAAAGGGAACATTCGCCTTCTCAATTTCAGCTGCATGGTTACTCCAATCAAACTCCCTGTCCTAAGGCACACTTGTCACTGCAACGTTACCTTGATCCCTTACCTGACTCATATTGTTTTGATTAAGTCTGTTCTGACTAGTGAGAATCTGCAGTTGGTTGTTTCTTTGGGGTTGAAAGGTTTGTTACTGGGGTCTGTTTTGGGTTTGATAGGGGTTTTGGTTGGTGATATGATTCCTTTGATGTTGGAAATTCTAATTTTGATTCTGATAAAATTGATTCTGATTAACTTGACTACCAACTTGCTTTGGCATGTTGCATTCTCTTGCAAAGTGTCCTGGTTGTTGACAGTTGTAGCAGATTGCTTTATAATTGTCAAAACTTATTCTCTCGTTTGGTCTATTGAAGCTAATCTTCCAGTTCGGTTGTATAATCTTTTGCTTCTTAGATCCAACATGGCTGCCTGCCACTTTATGTCCATATCCTCTAAATCATCAGCATCTATTTGTTCGAGATCTTCCTGCACAATACTTGGGTTTATCAGATTCTTGGACACAAAGGCATCGTATGACTCAGTAAAGATGGAGAACAAAGCTTGGTAGTCTGTTCCTTGATTTGTGTTGTTCTGCATAAATGTTGACAGACCACTTGCTGTTGAGGCCACATCATCTTCTATTAGCTGAACATTAAATCTTGGCTGACCACCACAAGTTGAATTTGTCTCAGAGGGCTCTTCAATAATAGGCTGATGGTTCTTGATTGAGAGATTTCCCATAGGAGCTACTAGAGCATTGTTCACTTGAAAACTGGGCTTATCTTCCCTAATCATGTGGTTTTCGATCATCGCATGTTCTGCAGCCTTGAGAAATGCAATCACATCATCCAACTTAAAGTTGGGGAAACTCACTTTTTCTTTGATGAATTTGCTGGTTGTGTACCACTCACCAAACAAAGATGATAAAAGCTTTTTGTTAAGCTCGAAATCTGAGATCTGCAGGTCAGTTGTTCTTATGTCATTAACAATCACCATGAACCTTTGCAAAACTGATTTCAGTCTTTCTCCATCCTTAAACTTGAACCTATCAAGCTGTTGCTTCAGTCTATCTTTCTTGATATCTCTCAGTTCAGTGTTTCCTTCAAACATATCAATAACTACATCATACATTTCTTTAGCAGTTTTGTGATGGTTGACGGTTGTCAGTATCTCCCAAGACAGACCTAACTTCAGCATAGGATAGTGCTTTGTCATCTCTCTTTTTCATCTTCAGCTCAACGGTGGCATTGTTGTTCGGAGCAGTTGAAGGAACATAGTTTTCGTCAATGATAAAATTCCAAAGCTCTGGGTCGTTGTAGTTTACAGCTGCTTCGAAGAGCACCTTCCATTTGATGAAAACCGAGTAAAGCTTCAAGCCTTTTCACAAATCTTCTGTCCCGTGGCCTTCAGCGAGTTTCAAAAGCTCTGATACCTCTTGTCAGAACCGTGAGTCGGGTGAAACCTTAAGAAGAGGTTGACAAGAACAAGACGACTCTGTAACCCAAAGGCCTATTGGATATCCTGGCGGAATCAGGATATCCAACGAGTGGGAACGAATGTGTGATATATCGGACACGAAATGAGAATAAATAATCAATAAGAACACAATCAAAGACAAATATTCACTGCATTTAATATATCATTTAATACAACAGTGAAAGGAATGTCTAGGGTTTCGTGTATGACGGCGGCGGCGGCGACTGTAAGAGGAAACAAATAGAATATTCTTTTAGAATGTTTCTCGTATTGTGTGCGTCGTTATCCGTGACCTAATTCAAAAACCTAGGACTTACATTCCTTCTAGAAGTTCCTAATTATTACATAATGAAAGACAAAATAATACAAGTGTTGAGTCCTCGAGCAAGATAACAATCTTGCTCGAGCAGACTCACTACGCTAAGTATGCTCGATGATTGTACTCCAAATATTCAGTGAAGATATTCTCCTCCAGCAAACTTCATTCCTCTTGACTAATCCATGCTTTGCTCTAACTAGTCCATCGAGCAAGCTCATTCTTCTTGATGTCTTCAGTCTAACTTATTCAGCAATCTTTAGCATGCTCGGATGTAAATCTTGCTTGGTGAACTGAACTGTGCTCGAAGTCCTTGCTTTGATCACGTGACATCTTCTTATTGCATCCATGCTTGTCCCCATGTGCTCGATCATCCTGTGCTCGTAACACTTGGTTAAAACTTGTATGACCAAGCTCGTAACACTTGGTTAAAACTTGTATGACCATGCTCGATAGAAGAATACTCTTACTCGTTGAAGTGTAGCTTGCTCGCAGCCTTAACACTTAGAAGAATCAACCATTTAAGGTTCTGAAGGCCTTGCTCGAAGTAGTAAAACCATGCTCGATCGTCTAAGCTTGCTCGAAGTCCATACTTAGCCTTTTCTGAGGAGGTTGAGAAGATTCCAATCTTCCTTATCAAAAATCCAACCCAACAACTTGGGTGGAGGGATCTTGGTTTTTCAAGACGAAGCCCCTTTATTTCCCTGCACTTAATATTAGTAATGACATAACCTTTTGGTTTTAGCATTGTGTTCTATTTATATGTCATTTTTAGATAGCTTATTTGAATAAGTTTTGATGGAAACATGTTTATGAAGTATTCTTAAGTTTTTGAAATAAATATCTCAAGGATAAGGTATCTTAAATATATTTCTCAAACTCATTATATTTCAGAACAAAATATTTTAAGGATTATATCTCTAGAAGATATGTTTATCAAATCCTATTATGTACTAAGATAAAACATCTTTAAGGATAATATATCCCTAAATCTTTTGCAAATCTGAGTTGTCACAATTAAACCAAAAGATCATGTTTTTTGAAAGACAAAATGTGCAATAAGACTAAGTGTAAAGAGTACCTTTATAGAGAACACTTACGAGTTCACATATGATGTCCCCAACTATTGATAATTTTACTCATCACGCTTTTAGAATTTTAAAAGCAACTCAGTAATATCTCAGCACTTGGCCAATCTCCGACTTGTCAATATAAAGTTAAACAATTCTGGCGATAAAGCCCATTTACTGGCGATAGAGCCTGTTCACTGGCGATAAAGTCTACTTGCGGGCGACAAGGCCTACATGAGAGACATGAAAATGTCTAAACCTTAGTTAAAACTAGGGAGACTCCCAAACGTGAGCGACATGAAAATGCCGAAACCTTAGATAACATGAAAATGTTATAAACCTTAGTACGTATGTGTGACACGTCTGCCACTTATCTTGAGGATCCGATCTATAGCCAACAACAACCGGATTATCAGCTAGTCTAGTCCGGCTACCTCGAACTATAGTCGAACATTGGGCGCTCCAGGCGGGGTGTTACCCAATTCGTTAGAAAGGTGAAGACCTTTAAACCTTTGAAGATATCAAGGGTATCTTATTCGTGTGGGAGGTGATCAGCCTCTAACTGTTGTCAAGATAACGTATCCTTAGAATAACTGCAAAACACTAAACTCTTAATGAGGGGTGGGTGTTAGCTTGGGTAACACCCCTCCGATGCTTAATTCAGTAAACTTGATAAAGAGATAATAAAGTTTAAATATGAAATAATATAAAAATAGATCAGGAAACATACCTTTATCCTGATATGTTGAGGATACGAACATACCAGTTAAGGATACTAACAAAAATATGCCTTAAGATGGATAGCATTCCAGGCTCTTGGTATAGGAACACCTTCCATAGTGATCAATCTGTAGGCCCCTTTACCTACTACTGAATCAATCAAGTAAGGGCATTCCCGCTTTGGAGCTAGCTTTCCATCTGTTGGGTTAGTGGTATTCTGGAACGCCTTTCTTAACACCATGTCCCTTACTTGGAATCTTCGAATTCGAATGTTCTTGTTATAGGACTTGGCTATTCTTTGTTGATAGGCCACCATAATAATTTTGGCAAGATCTCTGAGTTCATCAATAGTGTCTAGGTCTTCGGTAAGACTTTTTTTGTTGGATTTAGTATCTTGGATGCTGGTTCTTGCTGTGGGGAATCACTATCTCTGTAGGGATAACAGCTTCAGCCCCAAACACCAAAGAGAAAGGTGTTTGACCCGTTTCATTTTTTGAAGTGGTTCTATCAGCCCAAAGAACGAATGGTAGTTCTTCAGCCCATTTTCCGTTCTTGGACCCCAATTTTTTCTTCAAATTATTGATGATGATCTTGTTACTTGACTCTGCTTGACCATTGGCTTGAGGGTGTACTGGAGTTGAAGTCGCCATCTTGATTCCCCAACTTTCACAAAAGTTGGTAGTTTTGCTAACAATAAACTATGAACCGTTGTCACAAATAATCTCTGCCGAGATACCGAATCTTGTCAGGATACTGCGCTTGATAAATGAGATCACATCCTTCTCTTTAACTTGGACAAACGCCTCAGCTTCGATCCACTTGGAGAAGTAATCTTTCATGGCCAGCATAAAGACTTTTCCACCAGGAGCCTTGGGCAGCTTTCCTTCCCCATTTCATAAATGGCCACGAGGATATGATAGTATGTAGTGGTTCAGCTGGTTGATGCAATATGTTGCTATATCTTTGGCAAGCGTCACATTTCCTGGAGAAGTTCATTGCATCCTTCTTCATTGTCGGCTAGAAGTAACCTGTCCTCAGTATCTTGGATACTAAGGCTCTGCCCCCAGTGTGGTTCCACAATCACCTTCATGTATGTCCTTAAGGACTTCTTGTGCTTCATGATGTTCTAAGCACCTCAAGTACGAACCTGCAAGTGATTTTCTATACAAAACATTATTTAGAATAATATACTGGGTTACCTTCATTCGGAAAGATTTGGGATTTTCTCCTTCTGGGATCTCGTTATCCTGAAGATACCGTATTATGGGACGGGTCAAGGATACTGGATCGTCTTTTAGATTTTGAAGTCTCCATGACTTCGTGATTCTCCTTTCTTGCTGGAGTCAAGATATGCACGATGGGTATCTTGATGTCATTTAGTATCTTGAGAGCTGATGCTAAATTTGCTAAGGCATCTGCTTCAGTGTTCTCTTCTCTTGGTACCTATACTATATCAAATGTTTCAAAACACATAGCTAATTGCTTAACTATTTCTAAATATTTTGTTAAGTTTTCTGCATTCACTACATAAGAGCCATTAAAATGGTTAGCTATAATAATAAATCAACATAAACTTGAAGATACCTGACCTTCATATCCTTAACTAATAGTAAACCAGCTATCAAGGCTTCGTATTCAGCCTCATTATTAGTGGCCTGAAATTCACAAGATATAGATAGCGGTATAATGTCCCCCTGTGGTGATTTTAGAAGGATACCTAGACATGTTCCTCTTATGTTGGAGGCACCATCAGTATGCAAGGTCCAATTCTCCTTGACATCCAATTGTTGAACCTCTTTTTCTATTTCTTCAAGGACATCCTAGCTAAAATCAGCCACAAAGTCGGCAAGTGCCTGATATTTGATGGCTATCCTTGGTTCATACAAAATATCGTATGCACTAAGTTTCACATCCCACTTTGCCATCCTACATGACATTTTTGGTTTTCTCAAAACAGCTTTAATAGGATAGTTAGTTTTTACATGAATAGTGTGAGTTTCAAAGTAATGTCTTAATTTAGTAGAAGCCATTATAAGTTCTAACATTAACTTTTCAAGATAAGAATACCTGGATTCAGCATCAAGTAGGATTTTACTTACATAATATATCGGATGTTGTTGGCCTTCGTGATCTTTGACTAAGACAACACTTATTGCACTCTCTGAAACGGCTAAGTACAAAGATAATGGTTCACCATTAAACTAGCTTCATCAGGAGTGGTGCTGAGGATAAGTATTCCTTCAGGGATACCAATGCTCTTTCTTGCTTCTCTCCCCATTCAAATTTTTGATTCTTCCTTAGGATATCATAGAAGTCTTTACACTTCTCTGAAGATCTTGAGATGAACCTGTTGAGAGCCACAATTCTTCCGGTCAATCTTTAGACATCTTTGACGTTTCTTGGCGATTTGATATCTAGGATAGCCTTGATTTTCTCAGGGCTTGCTTCTATTCCTTTTTTGGTGACCATGTATCCAAGGAATTTTCCCGCTTGACCCCAAAATGCCACTTTGCTGGATTCAACTTTATGCTGTACTCATCCAGGATATCAAATGTTGTTGCCAAGTCTTTGAGATGATCCTCAGCTCTTCTTGATTTTACCACCATGTCGTCTATGTAGACTTCCATCGTTTCCCCGAGTTGGTCTTTGAACATCATGTTGACTAGCCTTTGGTATGTTGCACCTGCATTTTTTAGTTCAAAAGGCATTGCAATATAATAATATATACCTGTGGGAGTCATGAAGGCTGTGTCTTCTTGATCTGAAGGCTCCATTTGAATTTGTTGAAAACTCGAGGATGCATCCATGAAGGTTAGTAGGTCGTGGCTGGCAGTTGCATCCACCATTGAATCAATGTGTGTGTGACATTTGAGCCAAAACAAGGTACACCTCAGTACGTATTTATCGATTAAGCAAATAAACGCTTTTTTGCGTAACAAACGAACGATTAACCAAACGGGTCGGGTTATGACCCAGAAATCCTGTGGGGGGGGGCATCTATAAGTGATATACGATCTATACAAGCTAAAATATTAGTAATATGGCCTTAGTTCGATAGCAAACAAGTTAAACGAAAACATGCTCGTTTAACTACCCGCTATAGATTTAAACGCGAAAGATAGTTACAAACCAAGCACCGTATCATCTGTTAAGCAGAAAAAGACTTACAAACACTTATTTGAAATGTTTTAAGCGATCCGTGAAAATATTTTTGATTTTTACAAACATATAGTATGTTTTTATAATTTTACACAAAACTAGCCAAAACCCTAACTCAAGGGCTGCTATGTTGATGAAAGATTTGCTTTGTTAGTGATATAGGACTTGTATATAGCCTACATAGGAGCACAGGAGCTTGAAAAGTTGATTAGAAAAGGCAGAAACGAACCAGAACCGCTAAGGTAATGCTGAAACACTCGCTTACGGGCTGTTTAGGTTAAGGTTGTGATGTGCATATTATTAGACCTTGAAATTTTTCAGGGATATCAGGGACAATGTCATTGAGTCCCTATTCAAATTTGGTAATTTTTCGACCATCCGAGAATATTTGGCGAATTTATTACTGAATTGGGATGTTTAATGGGAAAAAATAGTTAAAATGCTTCAAAAATTATGAAATTTTTTTGAAAACTCAGATTTAATGTATTTTGATCACATATGAATTTTGGAATCATTTGAAGAAGTCTAAAGGTGTTTTGTGTATATGCGTTCGTGTGAATTTTTATAGCCAAATTTGGGCCGAAAAGAATATTGCACGAGCGTTTTACATTCTGGAATTGATACAGGTTGTTTTGGGACATGATTTGAGTATTCAGAAATTTTTGTGGAATTTTTGAAAATTTTTTGGGATAAACGGACAATTTTCAAGCGAAATATAGCTGATAAAATGAATTTTTATAAATTAATAAATCTGTAAATAATTCCTGAAATATTTTTATAAAAATCTACATATTTTAATTGATAAGTGGCTAAATTCTCATAATTTAATGATTAACGGTTAATTAATTATGCTAATTTAAAGATTAAAAAATTCAATTTTTATAAAAACCGGCAAGTTCGCGATTAACGAACCTGCGGGAATATCAAAACATCAAGAGTGATCAAAAATCACATTTTTGGATTAATTAAGTAAAAAAACAAACTTTTCTATGAGAAACCTAGACAATCCGGATAGATTGTGCGCGTTTCTTCTTAAATCTAACTGAATAAACGGAAACGAGCCCCATGGCGAATCCAGAACCCCAATATGTCATCTTTCTTTATAAATTAATCATTTTATCGACCAGCACATTTACCCAAGCTAACTTTCCCATAACTGTTTTCTAAACACGTAAACGAACAACTTGGCCTAGCTGGAAAAATGGGGAAACTGAGCCAGGTTCGGTTTTAAGTATTAGACACTGATCAGCATCACACTCTAAGCCTATTGACACTTTCTGGGCGTACCAACTATACCCAGATTAGATATACAGCCCAGTTTAGTATTTGATTATAATAATATTAAAATATTAATATTATTATAATATTGATTATAGGGACCAGTGATTACGAGTCGATTAAACCCTGAACTGTCACACTACTGATTTCTGATTAAACAGTGAGTTTCATGACCCCTCTTTTTAAACAGTTTTACGAACTTTTGGGGTGAAAAGCAAGTTTGATTACATATACATATCTTAATGTGTAATGATGTGAATTATCTAAGTGATAACACACGAAATGTCACACCCCGACTAGCACATTGCGGAAGCGTAAAACGGGAATGTAACAGACACCTCTGGTATCAACCAAATGTTTATAAAGAAACATTACAAACTAATTTACAATATATTACATTTCTTTGTTCTATCATTGTTTTACAGTCTAGGTGATACAAACCAAAACTAGTTCGTTAACTATACGTTCTTGCTACTACACCTTTGCCTCTATTCACATAGCATCAACCGCACATCTTGGACAAATAACAGATCACCAAATCATTCCAACTTAGGTACACCTGCAAAGCAGTTTAAAACGGGTCAACTACTAGAGTTGGTGAGTTTCACGAGTTTCAAGAAAACAGTAATAAGTATTCACAAGTCAGCACTTGTAATCATGAAATAAGTATGTATGTATGTAAATGATGTATGTGATGTAATTATGCTAAGCTACAGTGAAGCCTGGACTGTTCGTGCTGCGTGCCTCCATTTCCCACGCTCAATCAACCACTGTGGCCCCTTTCCGCCCACAACATGCCCCGGTAGCTATGTCTAACACTACATAGCTGGTTCGTAAAAATAAAATATGGACATGTGCAAAAGGGATAATGTCTCAGCAACCGTGCTGGCCCCGCCTGGGTTTGTCAAACCAATAGTACTATTCACAAGCCACCGGCTCGAAGTTAATCACTGTGATCGTGGGGACTTTCGTGTGTTAGCACTTAGATAATTCACATCATCACATGTTTCAGATAAGTATATAGATATAAGCAAACATGTTTTTCACCCCAAAAGTTCGTAAAACAGTTTAAGAGTGGGGTCATGAAACTCACGGTTTAGTAGATATTCAGTACTGTATTAGCTCGTGGTTTGTTCGGTCCGCTATCAGTAGTTCCTATAATCAATATTATAATAATATTAATATTTTAATATTATTATAATCTCAATACTAATCTGGGCTGTATAACTAATCTGGGTATAGTTGTAATGCCCAGAAAGTGGCCATAGGCTTAGGTTGTGATGTTGTTCAATGTCTAATACTTAAAACCGAACTTGGCTCAGATTCCCGTTTTCCCAGCCGGGCCAAGTTGTTCGTTTACGCGTTAACAAAACAGTTACGGGAAAATAAGTTTGGGTAAATGTATTGGTTAACAAAATGATTAAGTTATAAAGAAGGATCACATACTGGGGTCCCGGATTAGCCACGGGGCCCGTTTCCGTTTATTCAGTTTGATTTAAGAAGAAACGCGCACAATCCACCCGAATTGTCCAGGTTTCTCATAGAAAATTTCATCTTTACTTAATTAGTCCAAAAATATGATTTTTGATCACTCTTGGTGTTTTGATATTCCCGCAGATTCACTCGTCGCGAACTTGCCGGTTTTTATAAAAACTGAATTTGTTTAATATTCAGATTAGCATAATTAATTAACCGTTAATCATTAAATTATGAAAATTTAACCATTTATCAATTAAAATATGTATATTTTTATAAAATATTTCTGGAATTTATTTACTGATTTATTAATTTATAAAAATTCATTTTATCAGCTATATTTCGCCTGAAAATCGTCCGTTTACCCTAAACAATTTCCAAAAATTCATCAAAATTTTCTATTAGAAAATTTAATAAAATATTTCTAAATGCTCAAATCATGTCCCAAATCAACCTGTATCAATTCCAGAATGTAAAAAGCTCGTACGATATTCTTTTCGGCCCAAAATCGGCTTTAAAAATTCACACAAACGCAAATAAATAAAACACCTTTAAACTTCTCCAAATGATCCCAAAATTCATATGTGATCAAAATACATCAAATCTGAGTTCTCAGAAAATGTTCATAATTTTTGAAGTATTTTAGCTATTTTTCCCAAATAAACGTCCCAATTCGGTAATAAATTCGCCAAATATTATCGGATGGTCGAAAAATTACCAAGTTTGAACAGGGACTCATTGACATGGTCCCTAATGTCCCTGAAAAATTTCAAGTCCTAACAATATGCACATCACAACCTTAACCTAAATAGCCGGTAAGCGAGTGTTTCGGCATTACCTTAGCGGGTTTGGCTCGTTTCCGACTTTTTAATCAAGTTTTCAGGTTCTTGTACTTCTAAGCAAGCTAGGTACAAGTCCTATATCACAAACCAAGCAATATTTCATCAACATAACAGCCCTTAACTTAGGGTTTCGGCTAGTGCACAAAAACAAACTTTTGAACCGTAAAAGCGCCGTTTCAACCCTTTAATCAGTGTTTATGGCCAAAAAAAAAACTATCAAAACAGGTTCCTTACCATGTGTATGATGAAAACATGTTTATGGACCATTTTTAGGATTTTTACACGGTTATGAATGATTTTTAGTAACCAAGACATGTTTTTATAGTATTAAACAAGTTTAAACAAGTACAAAAGCTACTTATTTAAGCTCCTTACCTTAGGGTTTGAAGGTTTTCTGGCTGGAGCAGAGCTTGTATCCAGAGTTTTCAAGAAAATAATGTTGAAAATGTCTTGGATCTAGTTTAAATGTGAAAGAATAAAAAGGGGGGGCAATTGTTTGCGATCGGAGCTTCACGGGCCCACCTTGGGCCCATTTTGGCCCAAGTTTCTGATTTCTCAAGCCCAAATACGAAAAGCCCGGTCCAAATTTAGTTCGGGTTCGGTTTTTGGCGCGAAAAACTTATCGGGTGCGTTAAACAGCGCGAAAACAAGTGTTTTTCTGCTAGTTTTGTGTAAAATTATAAAAACGTACTATATGTTTGTAATAATCAAAAATATTTTCACGGATCGCTTAAAACATTTCAAATAAGTGTTTGGTAAGTCTTTTTCGGTTTAACGGATGATACAATGCTTGGTTTGTAACTATCTTTTACGTTTAAATCTATAGCAGGTAGTTAAACGAGCATATTTTCGTTTAACTTGTTTGCTATCAAATTAAGTAAATGCCATTAGATGGCATTGCTTTAAAATAAAATACATCATTCATGAAAACATAAATACAATCATCCATAAACTTAAAATCATAACCATATTGTCTTAGAAGTGAAACGGAGATAATATTCCTAGTCAAACTAGGAGCATACAAAACATTATTTAAAATAACTTCCAAACCATTTGAAAGCTTCAAATGTAGTCCCCTCGGGCTTTGACAACAACCTTTGGTCCGTTGCCCATGAAGAGACTAATATCTCCCTTCTTAAATCCTTCATTTCCTTTGAACCCCTGCAACAAATTGCAATTATGAGTTCCACATCCGGTATCCAATACCCATGTGTTAGAAGAAAAAATATTAAGATCAACATGAATCATGAAAGTTGTACCCGAGGTTTGCCTCGCATCCCTCTTAGCTTTCAACTCTTTGAGACGGGTTGGACAATTTCTCATCCAATACCCAATCTCCCCACATCCAAAGCATGGATCCTCCGAGCTAACCTTTAGCTTCTTTGGTTTGGGTGGTTCCACTTTTGCCTTTCCCTTGAACTTCCCATTGACTTGTCCCTTACCTTTGGCAACCTTTGCCTTGGGTTCTAGGTGATGCCTCTAGCTAGTTCCACCTTCATTGATCGTGAGAACGGTTAAAACCTTCTTACCCATTCCCGTCTCGGCCGTCTTGAACATTGCGTGAAGCTCACCAATGCTCTTGTCCCACCCATTCATGTTATAATTCATAACAAATGTCTCAAACTTTTTAGTTAAGCCATTTAGGATCAAATCCGTGGATAACTTGTTTGAGACGCAACAATTAAGGCGCTCGAGATGATCAATGTGGCTTTTCATCTTAAGCACATAGGAGGAAAGGGATTAAGTTTCTTCCATACGACATGCATGAAGCGCTCAAACCGTTTCGAAGCGTTCCACCCTAACTTGTGTAAGGAACATTTCCTTAAGTTGGGTGATCATGCCGTATGCCCTATGCAGTTCAAAATCCTTTTGAATCTCGGGAATCATAGTTCCCAACATGAGGCAAGAAACTTGCACCGAATCCTCATTATGCTTAACCCAATCGTTATGGTCTTGGACATCGTCAATGCTTGGTTCATCAGGAATAAGCTCTTCTATTACGTAGTATTTCTTTTCTTGCTTGAGAACGATTCTCAAGTTTCGATACCAATCCATAAAGTTGTTATAGTTTAGATAATCCTTGTCAAGAATAGATCTTAGTGATAGGTTATTAACAAGTGAGATAATAACGTTAGGTGGATTATTGATTGCGGCCATCTACAAATATAACAAAGCTCAATTTTAGTATTTTTGATATCAATTAATTTTAGTCATTAAAACTCTTTATGTCTCCAAGACGATTAATGATTAAAATCTAGAACCTAATGTTACATTCAAATAGTAGTTAGGTGATCTTTATCCTACTATTTAAATCAACAAGGTAGTTAACGTTTGACGATTGCAACCCTTTGCAACTTCTAGTTTTATGGGATCGGTTAAACATCTTATGTTTAGTTGGCATGTTTAATCCCATCAACACCATTGTACACCATGCTTCGATGACCCTATTCACATGATTTCCAATTTAAGTCGTTCTACTTATACACACATGTGAGTTTACATATACAAGTGGTTAGGTGACCTTTATCCCACTTATATGGTAAACCCACCTCAAACTCACAAGTTTCCTCCAACATGGTTAGGTGACCTTTATCCCATATCGAGTTCCCAAGTGATTCAAGTGTTGTATAAAAGGATGGTGTTCGACTTATTTTATAAAAGGGTTTTTCGTTTTCTAAATTCTAGATTGGAAAAACATTTATGTACCTTTCATTTGCGTGCATTCAAATGTATGGTAATTAGTTGAAAAACCCATTTTCAAAGTTCCTATTAATAAAACCAATTTTTATTACCTAACGATTTCTAAGGAACCAATTTTTTGCTAGTTGTTGATTTTATGTTGTTTGCAAACCACAATGCAATAACACAAACAAAAGTAAATCAACCATGCAAGCATAAAACATACAACCACAAGTGCATAACCATAGCCTCCTAATGTTGACCACACTTGTTGATCGAAGACAAGTGTGTCAAAAGTCTCTCCTAAGGGACTCATAAGAACATAAGCTTGTGTCGGTGAACTCCCACTTGATCCCACATCCAAATGCACCAAGTGTTCACCCCCGTGTTGTGGTCTCCATCCACTTTATTTGGGCTTCCTTCGTTGCATCTTCTTTTACAAAATATATCCTAATACATTTTTTTCTAGTAAACGAAATGCATCTAATCTACTTATTATTACAAACCAAATGAATGAATAAATATATTACAAACCCAAATAAATATTACAATCATATCGAATGAACAAACAACCACTTGAATGAACAGACACATCAACACAATCATTCAACCAAACAGAAGGTCATGGCTAGGTTATGAACATCTATTACACATCCAAATATGCAATAACACAATTACCAAAATGGCTCCCCTTCACCTCTTAAAACTTTCGGCCATAGCAACAACCAAACCGAAAGTTTCGAGTTTTGTCCAAACAACACAATCAATCATCCAAATGACTTAGTTTTCAAGATTACCACATGCATGTAAAGTATAACCTTGAAAAACCATGGGGTAACCAAAACCCCTAAAATTTTCGGCCATATGGTAAAATCCCACCATAAACCCGAAAATGTTTGGGTCTTATGAAGCATGTATCCGTATAAGCGACTCTTGATGCTATTGTTGGGTTTTAACAAGATTATCAAAGTGATAAAACCTTAATTTTAACAAAAACGCAGCGGATAAATGTTTTAAATCTTGTTAATTTTAGATGTATAAAACCAATTTTATACATGCAAAACCCAAGACCGGATCCAAATACGAAATACATACTATCAAACACATGCATGTCACTATAAGTCTATGCATATCAAACTCCCTTTCAAGTAAACCCAAAAGAAGATGAAGGAAATGGTGAAAAGTAGGCAAGAACTTCAAGGTAGGAGTTCCTCAAGCTTATGTACCCTTCAAGCCTTCAAGTAAACACCTTGTAGCTAGGATTTTACACTCAAAATTTCTTCCTCCCTTTGGCTCCTCCTTATGGCCGAAATTATTGAGAGAAAATGGGGAGAGAAAGTTTTGTTACATGAAAATATTATGAGAGAATGAAAGAGTTACTTGGTCTTTCAAAATGACACCTCACAAGTCCACCATTAACAACCTTTGCATGTACCCACTAAGGGAAATATAATAATAAAATAATAAAAGAGAAAGAAAAAGGGGGGCGGCCCCTTCCTTCTTTGTTGTTATTATCATTTTATTTTTTTTTATTTTCCATTAATGTATTGTGTTATAAAACTTATTACACTCTGTTATAAGTATAACACAATATAGGTAACATACTATGTAACGTTATTCACATATTGTTATTTAACCATCTCAAATAACATTATGGAATGCACTCTCAAAACATAAATCATCCATATGATTTATTCATTTCACAAGTACATTATATTTAAAAACCGTTTCCAAATAACATACGTGTCAATATTTATTTACTTATGATCATATCATATATAAACAAATATAATTGGTGTTTGTCTAGCTTGTTATTGGGTATGACCCGACTTGGATCATAACGTACTAGCCACATCAATAATAATATGTGTCTTGGGCAGACTGAGTCCAACAAATCCCACGAGGACTGAGGATCTCGGGATAATCTCAGTATCAGGAATATCCATTTTCTTCAAGGCATCCAGTTGTATGATGTTCATGGAGCTGCCTCCATCAACGAGTATCCTGCCCACAAAACAGTTAGCTATACATAAAGTAATTACCAAACCATCATGGTTAGGATCCACAAGATCACATCTATCCCCGTCATCGAAGGATATGATTCTTTGAGTTGTTAACATGGAAGTACGGAGAGGTCTTTCTCCGTTGTCCATCTTCGTTTCTTTGGAAAGCTTCTTAGCTGCTGAATACAAGGTTCCACAGCCTCACGAGATAAAGGATACAACCTTAGCTCCGGGTGGTGGAGAAGGTGCCCTTTCAGGTATCTTGATAGGATCCTGACTCTTGTTCTTGTTTCTTGCAAACAGTTCCTATAGGTATCCTTTGCTAAGGAGGTATCCTATTTCCTTCCGAAGTGTTATCCAATCGTCAGTGCGTGTAACACCCCGTAACCGCAGCGGAAACGTAAACGGGGTGCGACAGACACCTCTGATATCAACCACATTGTTTATAAAGAAAACTGAATGCATTAATATACTTCAAAATTACATTATCTCGTATTTCATTACCGTGTAGGTGATACACACATCATACAATACGTTACATAATTCTTTTTATTATAATGTATCCTAACATCCCGTACGCAAATCTTACACACATCAAGCACTTAGCACGTAAGCAATCACTTCATCTTAGTTGTACCTGAAAAGCATGTGAGAAAACGGGTCAACTACGAATAGTTGGTGAGTTTCACAATTCGAGTAAACCATGATAAATCATTATCAAAATATAATATTATCGATGTAATTATGCTGAGCCCACAAGTGAAACCTCTGACTATCACATACAACCCCCGTGGCATATCCCCCGCCCACGGACCCGTGGCATATCCCCCGCCCACGGAACTGCCCCAAACCGCTATGTCTAACATTACATAGCAAAATATATATAACACCCAAAATAGACATGTGCAACTGGCTGGGAAACATCAGCAAATCCATGCCGGACCAGTTGGGTTTGTCAGACCAATAGTACTATTCACACTCTACCGGCTTTCAGTTAATCACTCGTGTTCCGGGGCCTTAGAATGTTAGCAACTCAGACAATTACCATCTTAGTACATTTCCGTACGATTCCCGTACAATAAAATATATGTAAATCCACGCAAATCCATGCATTCAGTATGTATTTAAACATTTCAATAGTAACATGCTTCCGCCCCGGGAAAATATTTAAAAACAGTTCAGAAAAAAGGGGCTCGTGAAACTCACCTTAGCACATGCAAGCAGGTAACAACAATCATTATCAGTTAACACGTCCAATCTGTAATATGATCCCTACGATCGTTACAATACACTCATTATTAATATAACTTTAACCAAGTTAACCGGTACATCTGGGGACACTGTTAACCCAGCACTGTACCCGTTCTGGGGGTAATGTTAACCCAGAAACACTTCTCCGGACTCAGATTGTGATATCGTTTAGAGTTCCATGGTCACAATTACTATTAGTCGTTTTTCTCGTTTTAAAAATGAGTTTGGTCACCCACGACCCGAAAATAATTGTTGACTGATAATTTAGTTAAAGATGTGAACTTAGAGCTTGGTTTAGACGTCCCGATTGGACACGGGACCCGTTTCCGTCTTTGGCGTACCGGAAACTGTTAAAATAGGTTAAAATTACTCAAATCATCCGAATTATTTTCGGATGATTTATTTTTACTTGTTTGACTCAATTGTATGAAAATAGTTCATTTTTAGGGTTTTATACACCAGTCAGTTCGTTTAAGCGAACTTTACCGGTTTCCGCATTTTAAGCTATAAAAGTTTGTTTTTACACAAATAATTATCCGTTTAATCTCGGATCTTGAAATTTTGCACAAATCACTTTTTGACAGTGGGGAATTTTATAAAAATATCTCCAGAATTAATTTCTATATTTAAAATTTATTTATCTATTTTTAAATACCATTTAAACACTAAATATGTCGTAAATACCAAACGATCTTAGAAAAATCCCAAATTTTTCCTGGATGTCCCCTGTCATCCACATAGTCTCCTGTAATTTTTCCAGAACCAAAATCTTCTTTTACATGCCATTTTCATTAAAACCGAGCTAGAAAACCCTATAACTCATTTAACCGAAAAGCCTACTTAGACTTCTCCAACTGACCTAAAATTTTGTGTGTGACTTATACATGATATAAAAATCTTATCTACAACTTTCCAGAATTTTTCATGATATTTAACTATTTTTCACCATTTTTGGCCAAAACCGAGCATTAAATTCACCAAATATTCATCCTTTGCCCAAAAATTACCAAAAATTCACAGAACTCATATTTTCATATATAGAACATCCCTGTAAAATTTCATGACCCAACTCTAAACACATCACAATCTGTCCAAAAACTCCAAAACCGAACATAACCGAATATACCTTTCGTTTTCCGTCACTACAAGCTACAAACTCGTCTTTCCGCCTTCTCTACCACTAAACACAGAACCTACAACCAACATACCACAATACCAAGCAAGTTACACTCACGATCAAGCTATTTCTTTCATGGTTTCGGTTATGATTCAAAAACAAAGATTTAACCGTAAAAATTCGTTTTTGATTCGTTTAACTCCTTTCTTGGACCAAGATCCCTTGTATAACCCGTATACATCACTTGATCATGCAAGAATCGGTTTTCATCATTGAAACCTCATTTTCCTTGCAAACAACTCAAGAAACGAAGGTGAAAACGAATATAACTCGATCCTTACCTCGTTGTTCTTGCTACAATACTCGGTTTTTAGATTATAGAATGGAGAGGGTTGAAGATCTTGCAGAGTTTGATTGTAAAAAAAAGAAATAAGCAATGGGGTAAACCCCTTGATGTCCGATCGGTTAGATAGGGGGGTGGGGTGGGACCCACTTCTCTATTTTTAGCCACACAATTGGATTCCCGTAATCCGGATAATGTTTTGGATAATCTGATTCAGTTCGTTTTTCGGTTAAATGTTTAATTTAACTTAAAACGAGGCTAAAACGGTCGTTTTTCGGCTTAAAAATGAAATTTATATAAAACCGATTTAAAAACTTTAAAAACTTAAACCATGACTTTTACTAACTTAAAACATCATATTATTAATAATTGCGCATCTTTTTCGGCTTGATCGATCGTCTCTTGCTTGGTTTGGTATTAAAGGTTTCGTTTAATGTCCGACGTACCATTGAATCGAAATTCTTTTTCTGTGCCGTACTTTACTTATCCCGAAGCATTAATGCTCCGTAAAATCACTAAATATCATATATCTCGTCTATAATTGAACCCTCGATTCGTTCGGGTTTCAATAACTATCGATCGATTAATCGCATATTCAATACGATGAATTATATATTCATGTACAATCAATACAGTGAACCATGTTTTCTCGTATAATTACTGTGGTAATTCATGTACCCGACATTAAATATGACGTAACTATTGTCTACCGGTTAGGGTATACCGGGTTTCGTCGGAATCGTTACAGTGCGATGGCCAAAGTCTTCATGGAATGCACACCATTTGGACTTGTCTTTGCTGGATCCAGCCTTTTCATTTTTCTTGGGCCATCTAGCCTTGTCACCTAAATCCCGCATCGCACATATTATACCACCAATATCAATATTAAAACAATTTTCAGAGATTTTAGGATACTCCTCATCGTCTTCGTCTTCTTCCACGGCGTTTATCCTGGAAGTATCTTGTTTGGAATAAGGCTTGGGCCTAGAAAATTTATGTGGAGAGTCTGACTTCCTGTTGGTAGACTTATACTTCGGGATAATCAAATTTCCATGAGCCTTCTTGTCATCCTCTAGCCGAATATATCTTAATGCCATGTTTCTGACTTCATCAAGATTCCTGCATGGAGTCATGACAAGGTAGTCATAGAAAGGAGAATCCTTCTTCAATCCCATCTTGAAAGATTCAACAACAGCCGCCATGTCAAGGTTGGGGATATACAAAGCTTCCCTGCTAAATCTAGTTATGTAATCCCTTAGGGATTCATTGTTATGCTAAACAATTCTATATAAATCACCTGTCATTTTCTCAAAAGATCTACTACAAGAAAATTGATTATTGAATAGGTTAATCAAATGAGCAAATGAAGTAATAGTATTGGAAGGAACACTTAGTAACCATTTGAGGGCCGGTCCCGTTAGTGTTGAACCGAATCTCCTGCATAGGCAAGCTTCTTTGATGTCAATAGGGATGGGGTTGATCTATATCCTTTCTCTATACTGAGCTACGTGTTCCTCAGGATCCGTAGTGCCATCGTACAGCTTCATGTTGGGCGTCTGGAACTTCTTGGGGATCTCCACGTAGCATATAGGCTAAGTCAACCTGGATAATCTGTGACTGCCTATCGGAACTTCAGCTATGGGACGGATTATCTCAGGGATATTGGAAATCATATTCTTCATTTTTTGCAGTTCCCTGGCTATCTCAGGGAATATCCCTTTATTCTACACAGATTCACAGTTAGTGTATAAATTAGCATTAAGTAAACTGTTACCGAGATCGTGGTTTGGCCTCGGGTATCCTGAGCCTTGACTACTAGTTCCTCCATTGAGGGTATCCTCAGGATAAGGCGACGTCTGCATAGGGATATCATCTCTAACATGCACTTCAGAGGACACCTCTAGAGATCCTGACGAGAATATGCCGGCTGGCATGGTTGAACGAGGCTGCATGTTGATGGAGTCTAGCCTCGTTGGTCTGGGTAACTCCAAGGATACCGGAGGGTAAACTCCCCAGTATCCTGCCTGCTGTTGAGAAGGAGTCCTTGCTGATTGTGCCCCCAAGGATCTGAGATTCTGAAGGATAGATGATCCTGGAGAATTAAAATCAAGAACCCTAGGCATTATTGGAGTAGCCTCCTGCCCTGGCTTCTTTTTGATCCCTTCAATTTCCTTGAATAGCCTTGAGTTGGTCTTCTCTTGCTGCTCCATGAGAGTTTTGACCTGTTTCATCAAAGCAAAAATGTCACTGTTAGAGATAACTGGATCTACCCGTGTAGAGGATCCTGGGTATGGTGGAAGTTCTCCTCTGGGCTGAGTGTTCTTCTTCAGGACTGGTGGAGGACGAGGGTTGACGCTTGAAGCAGTGGTGACCGCTGGAGCAAAAACAAAACTGCTTTTTGGTTGTGAGGCCATAATGAAGGGATGAAAATGATTGGGAATGAAATAAAGAGATTTGAAGGATTATAGCACCGTTTGCCCCACGGTGGGCGCCAAATTGTTTTGGTCAAAAATTAACAAAGGTGATTTGTAACCAAATTAGTAAATGGGACTTGGTGCTTGCTTGAAACATATGTAAAAATGCTAGAACACGGAGATTTGTTGCAAGAAAAAAACCCGTTCTCCTGAGGATAACAAGAAAAAAACCCCGGGTGGTGAAAACTATCACCACCAGTTTATTAATAACAAAAAGTGGTTACAAATGGTGGAACTCAGGGAATTGTGAAAACAATAGGCAATTACTGCTAAGTATCGAATGCTAAAGTGTGTGTGATATAATTCAAGTTAGCTCTATTTATACAAATAACTAGCTAACAAGAATCCCTATTTTTTCGGAGATAATGGACTTCTTCCAATTAGCCGTTTTATTTCCACGTCTTCTATTGAACACGTTTTATTTGAAGTAGTCCAGCTGCGCTCCGAGTCATTAGGGAATCTCGGGAACGTCTCATGACCTGGTAAACATGAAAGAACATCGAACAATCCGTTAATTATACAATATATTTAAGATACCTGTTACCTTGGAGGATATCATATCCTGGAGTTATCCTGAACATATTGCTTGCTTAGGATACTGAAAATCCGAGCCCTAACACATGCAAATAGTCAATGTCAAAACAAATACAAACATAAATAAAAGTGAGAAAAGTGTTAAACCCTACGAACCGTCCACCTAGAAAAAGTCGCAGGTGAGTCTCGTCGCTCATGTTATCACATTCAACCCTTTGGTCCTTCTTGATTTGCGTGCGAGACAACCAAAAAGGCTGATGCCTTCTCCTTTTCTGCCCTACCCTGCCGTTCCAACTCCTCAAGACCTCGTGACATGCTTTCCTTAAAATCCTTTTCGTGGGCTCTCTTTTGGGGGTTCTCTTTCTTTTATTCTTCTAACTTGTCCACTAGCATCCTAATTAACTTAAATACTTTAGGATGAAGCCTCATGTCATGTGTTTTAATTTCTTCTACGAAGCCCATTAATTTCTTTATCTTCTTTGATGTTAAATACAGACCATCTAATTTCCACATCAATTTTTCTTTCTAACTCTAACCTGTACGTAATTTAAACTATATATTATTCATCTCCTTTTCTCATCATAAACTAACAATGGAGTCATGCCTATTATTATTATCTATAAATCTCGTTGCTCCAAGAATTACTAACTGGTTATTAACTTGTAATTATCTACCATCTACCTATATTATTAAATCAACACAATCCTTTTACATGTCATTCAATTAGACCCTTCACATAACTGCCAAGTATACAAGTTTCTATTTTTACAATTTTCACTTTATGAATGATAAAATAAAAATATGTTGTTGGTGGAAATCGAACTCATTACCTTTTAAAACGTTTATGGCTTACCAACTCAACTAAAATGAATTGAACTCATTACCTATTTTTACAACCTTCTCTTTTTCTTAATTGGTAAAGATTCACAATTTTCCATTTTTATTTTCTAATATAAATACAAATTATTCATACTAATCTATGTATTTTAGAAAAATTATTTATATCTTATGAATACATAAGGTATGTTATTATACATATATCATTTGGTTTAACTTTTTTGTTGTATTTTTTTAACCACCCATGTATTACACGGGCTATATCCTAGTATATAATATATGTAAACGAAACCCCTAAAATCCTACGTGTCATAATGTGGTCGCTCCCTCTTTTTATGGAAGCCACCAGATTGCTTTATTTTTAAATGAATACCTCTTATTGATTTAACCCAAATTCATAGGTATGTGTCTTACCAAAATCAGATAACTCTTAAACGGGTTATAACATCTCATTAAATTAAAAATTAATCTTACCAATTATTTGATATGAAAAACCTATAAAATAGGGATATACTAAAATTTAATATCCAATTTAAAAAGAAAAAGATATTATTTATAATTAATAAATAATTTTATAATAAAAAAATATAAGCGGGTCATGGGTCACCAAATCCAGATAGTTTTTAAACCGGTTATAAGATATCATTTATTTATGAAACCCTTTCATCATCAAACCGCTAAGTATATTATTAACTTTCTTACAATAAAAAAAATTAAAATCCAAAAAATAAATATTAAAAAACAAAAAATGTAAAACAATCATTCTCTCAAGCCATCAGATTGCTTTATTTGTAAATGAAGGCTTCTCAAGCATTTGACCCAAATTCAGGGGTAAAGGTCTCACCAAACCCAGATAGCTCTTAAACGGGTTATAACATCTCATTATGTTAAAAATTAATCTCATCAAATATTTGATATGAAAATCCAATAAAATAGGAATATGATAAAAATAATTATCCTATTTTATTTTTAAAAAAAATAGTATTTATAATTAAGAAACAGTTTTATAATAAAGAAAATAAACGGGTAATGTGTATCACCAAACCCATATAGCCTTTAAACAAATCCTATAAAATAGGGATATACTAAAATTTAGTATCCAATTTAAGAAGAAAAAGATATTATTTAAAATTAATAAACAATTTTTATAGTAAAAAACATAAGCAGGTCATAGGTCACCAAATCCAGATAGTTTTTAAACTGGTTATAACATATCATTTATTTATAAAACCCTTTAATCATCAAACCCTTAGTATATTATTAACTTTCTTACAATAAAGAAAATTAAAATCCAAAATATAAATACTAAAAAACGAAAAATGTAAAACAACCATTCTTTCAAGCCATCAGATTACTTTATTTATAAATGAAGGCTTCTCAAGAATTTGGCCCGAATTCAGGGGTAAAGGTCTCACCATACCCAGATAGCTCTTAAATGGGTTATGACATCTCATTATATTAAAAATTAATCTCATCAAATATTTGATATGAAAATCCTATAAAATAGGAATATGCTAAAATTAATATCCTATTTTATTTAAAAAAAGATATTATTTATAATCAAGAAACAGTTTTATAATAAAGAAAATAAACGGGTAATGGGTATCACCAAACCTTGATAGCTTTTAAAACGGATTATAACATATCATTTATTTGTGAAACCATTTCATCATCAAAACTCAAGTATATTAATTATTAACTTTCTTACAATAAATAAAAATTAAAATCCAAATATACATATATAAATATTAAAAACGAATAATGTAAAACAATCCCCGTAATACGAGGGATAAAATCTATCTATAATATATATAAACAAAACCCCTAAAATACTACGTGTCACGTTGCGGTCGCTCCCACGTTTTATGGAAGCCACCATATTGCTTGATTTTTAAATGGAGGCCCCTCATTGATTTAACTCAAATTCATAGGTATGGGTCTTACAAAACTAGATAACTCTTAAACAACATCTCGTTAAATTAAAAATTAATATTACCAATTATTTGATATGAAAATCCTATAAAATAGAGATATACTAAAATTTAATATCCAATTTAAAAAGAAAGAGATCTTATTTATAATTAATAAACAATGTTATAGTAAAAACATAAGAGGGTCGTGATCACCAAATCCAGATAGCTTTTAAACCGGCTATAACATATCATTTATTTATGAAACTCTTTCATCATCAAACCC
This sequence comes from Bidens hawaiensis, assembly GCF_021521415.1. Classification (NCBI taxonomy): domain Eukaryota; kingdom Viridiplantae; phylum Streptophyta; class Magnoliopsida; order Asterales; family Asteraceae; genus Bidens; species Bidens hawaiensis. The sequence goes on along the minus strand of NW_027491041.1, from coordinate 166,980 downwards.
TAAAGTATATTATTAACTTTTTTACAATAAAGAAAATTAAAATCCAAAAAAGAAATATTAAAAAACAAAAAATGTAAAACAGTTATTCTCTCAAGCCATCAGATTGCTTTATTTGTAAATGAAGGCTTCTCAAGAATTGACCCCGAATTCACGGGTAAAGGTCTCACCAAACCTAGATAGCTCTTAAACAGGTTATAACATCTCATTATATTAAAAATTAATCTCATCTATTTGATATTAAAATCCTATAAAATAGGAATATGCTAAAAATTAATATCCTATTTTATTTAAAAAAAAAGATATTATTCATAATTAAGAAACAGTTTTATAAAAAGAAAATAAACGGGTAATGGGTATCACCAAACCCAGATAGCTTTTAAAATGGATTATAACATATCCTTTATGTGACATTCGTCAATTTTCGATCCGTATTTGTATTTGTACACCCGACTCGTTGGGTCGTTTAGATGTATTGTATTATTTGTTTATCATTAATAGAAGCGTTCCCGACATTTATGTTAAAACATTCGTTTATTTATTTCTACGTTCCATTACTCGAGACTTATCGATAACCCGCTTAAACGCGTAAACAATCCAAAACCGAAACTATATATATTAAATATAAAGTTTAGGGTTAAAAACGTAAACTTTTTATAACTTAAAAGACATTAAGCCTCATTTATAATGTTTAGGAAACTTGAGGGACCTGAAATGTAAATACTATTTAAATTATATTATTTTAAAAATCAACCCAACCCTATCCCGTCCCCCCGTTCAACCGTTTTTCCGGCCACCCTCCTGCCGCCGGAATCGGCGCCGGAGGTAACCCAAACACCACCAAACCTTATTATTTTAACCAAATAATTATATAAACGTGTTTCTCTGTTGACCTAAAATATTAACAGACTAATTAATTGCGATTCCTTGCCGTAAAACACCTTGTAATCGCTGCCGGATTTCACGGGATCCACCATTAATGAATTAATGCGTACACGCTCCAATTGATAGTATAAATAGGACTCTAAGCTTCATTACAACTTTGCTCATTCTCTCCAATCCCCCTCTAATACACCGATTTGTTTGTAATTGAGAGTTCTATTTCTGTTTTTCCGGCAACTGGGTTTCGGTCAAACACTATTTTTGGCATTTATTTTTCAAGTATTTAATTAACATTTTAAATCCTTTTAAAATCAATATAGATTTATAAAAACCTTTTTAAATTAAATAAAAATTTTATAAATTAATTATAAAATATATCTCACCATTATACACTTAAAAACCAAGTTGTTCGTTTTCTTAAACTATTATTAAAAATAGTTTATTAATCGCAACGTGAACTTTAATATATTAAAAATCGTTTCTTTAAAACAAAAGTTGTATTTTTGACTTACAAACAATGGTTGGGATATTTCGAACGTGCAAACTTCACATCCCCACCGATAAAATATTTATATCATATTAATAACCGTTCTTTTTCCGTTAAAACATAAAAAACAACATTATAATCAAAAGTATAAAATAACATGAAATATCCAATAAAAGTACAATCCCGTAAGGTTATTGATTAAGTCTTGTTCTTACTTATTTTAGATCACACGTTTCGGCTTTCATGACGCGTTCGGTTGTTTGCATCCTTCAACGCTTCAAGCTTCTTTTATTACCCTATTCATAAGGTGAGTTTTTCACTACCCCTTTTAAATGTTTTAATGTTTTGGGGTAGCATATGTATCCTTATAAAAATTCAAGTATTGTTTCTTCTATTACAAAACTACAATTCGTATATGGAATTGTGTGTCACTTGTATTACTTGCACGAATATTGTCAGGACCGTGAGTCGGGTGAAACCTGAGAAAGGTTGACAAGAACACACCAACTCTGTTACCCGAAGGCCTGTTGAATATACCGGCGGAATCAGGATATCCAACAAGTGGGAATGAAGGAGTGAAAATAACAAACACGAAATGATAATAAGTAATCAATAAAAGAACATTCACAAACAAAGATTCATCATATTAATTGAGTCATTAATGAAATAGTGAAAGGAATGTCTAGGGTTTCGTGCGTGACGGCGGCGGGGACAGTACGAGGAAACAAATAGAATATTCTTTTATAATGTTTCTCGTATTGTGTGCGTCGTTATCCGTGTCCGTACCCTAAATGGAAACCTAGGACCCTATTTATAGACCCTGACATTCCTTCTAGAAGTTCCTAATCATTACACAATGAAATACAAAATAATACAAGTGTTGAGTACTCGAGCAAGGTAACAATCTTGCTCGAGTAGACTCACCATGCTAGGTATGCTCGACGAATGTCCTCGAGCATACTTTACTTAGAATATCTTCGGTGAAGATATTCTCCTCCAGCAAGCTTCATTCCTCTTGACTAATCAATGCTTTGCTCGAACTAGTCCATCAAGCAAGCTCATTCTTCTTGATGTCTTCAGTCTTCTTATTCAGCAATCTTTAGCATGCTCAGATGTAAATCTTGCTAAGAGAACTGAACTGTGATAGAAGTCCTTGCTTTGATCACGTGACATCTTCTTATTGCATCCATGCTTATCCCCATTACTCGATCATCCTGTGCTCGTAACACTTGGTTAAAACTTGTATGATCAAGCTGTTTGGTCGATTGGCAATCCATGCTTGATAGAAGAACACTCTTGCTTGCTGAAGTGTAGCGTGCTCGAAGCCTTACCACTTAGAAGAATTAACCATTTAAGGTTCTGAAGACCTTGCTCGAAGTAGTAAAACCATGCTCGATCATCTAGGCTTGCTCGAAGTACATACTTAGCCGTTTTCTGATGAGGTTGAGAAGATTCCAATCTTCCTTATCAAAAATCCGACCCAACAATCTCCCCCTAGATTGGAACAAACTCAGATGCACCAAAACATACCTGCATAGAGTTACACATGTATCAGACATCATAGATATATCATTCAAGAACATGTCATTTCATTACATAAATAGGAATTCTGCCTTTTGGGTATTACACATTAAAGTTTTTACATCAAATACAAAATAACAAAAATTACAAAGATAAACAGAAATAAAATTGATTTTTTTTTAGCTCCATTCTGCTATCTCCTCCTCCTCCTTGTGTCAGATTCTTCTTTCAATTGCTTGACAAGGGCTGCCTTTTGTTTAATCATGTCCAGTTCCACAGCATCAGAGGAATCAATGGGGAATTCAGCATCAATTAAGTCTTGTAGATCTTGAGGGTGCATGAATTTAAGATCCTCCTCCTTGTGTCAGATTCTTCTTTCAATTGCTTGACAAGCGCTGCCTTTTGTTTAATCATGTCCAGTTCCACAGCACAGATTTTTGCCTCTTTGATTTTGGTGTTTCAACCTCAGCTTTATCTTTTCTTTTCGGTGATTCTTTTGCTTTAGAATCTGGTTTAGATGGTTTAGTTAAGATTGGTTCTGATTAGACAGGTGAGGTAGGTGGTGTCATCTCAATTTCTGGTTCCTCAACTATAATCTCTTCATCAATCGATTCAGAAGTCTTGGATTCTTCATCATTAATCTCTTATGTGATTGGTTCTGTTCCAAGATCCTCTTCACCACAAATTTCACTTACTGTTGGCTCATGTTTGTCCTTAATCAGGAGTTGGCTTTTCTTCCAATGTTCTTGTCTTTTTTCTTCTTGAGCTCTCCTGACTGCAGCCACAGTTTCTGGTCTATATTCTTTAGGATGTAGGAGGATGTCAAAATGTGTCCTGATCATTACCAACTGAGAGATGAACTTGACATACACATTCTATGGCATCTTTGGCGCCTCATCCCTCTTTGGTTCTTCTCTTATTCCCAGACCAGTTTCTTGTTCTTTATCAGCTTCCATTTCAGTATTGACATGTTCAGTTTCAAATTGTTCATGTTCAGTTACCATGGGTTCTTCAGGCTCAATTGTCACTGGTTCTTCAGTTTGTGTGCTCTCTTGTTCTTCAACATTCAGATTTGCTTTTAGAGCATCCAGTGTGGCCTTAATTGCCTCATCTGCCTCCTTCGTCCTTCTCTCATCCTCCTTTTCTTTCTTCTTCATGTTTGATTAGTGCTTCAAGCACTTCTTGAGGTATTTCCTCCTCATCTTCTCGATCCAAAGACTCCAAATCTTCATTCATTAATCTCATGGCAGTCTTTACTGATTCAACTTCTGCTACATTAGGATCAAGCACATTTTCTCTGTGAAGTATATCATTACCAGATTGAGCTTTGTGTTGGGACTTGGGATGTAAATCATCGTCCGTAAAAGCAATCCCTTTCCCTTTTTCTTTCCTTTTCAATTTATCCTCTTCAGTTTCACTTTCACTCTCCCCCTCATCACTAGATTCACCATCTTCATATGCTTGATTTATCATATTTAATGCATCTGATGGTCCAACTTCCACAGTTTCTTCATCAGAGCTAGCATATAAGTCTCCAATCGCCTTTAATCCTACTGCGTTATCATGTTCTGCTTCAACAGGTTTCTCCCCCTATTTTGGTGCATCTGAGGTCTTATCAACCTCAGACTGCCCCTCTAGGGTTCGAATTTTCAGGAGAGCTTCATTTAATGCAGCCTCCAAAGCTTTGTTCCTTAATTCCAAAACCGCATTCCTCTCTCTCAGCATAATATTTTCAAATTCAAGTTTTGCATTTTCACAGACAATGTCATACAGATTTGGGCTTGAAGGTGGGGTTTCTTGATTTGGCTTTGGTGCGGGTTCAGAGAAGGGTTCTGATTCAGCAGTTTCTGGGGATGGGACATTATAAGGCTCAGGTCCTGTGAGAAGTGGTTGTGTTGGTTGGGTAGTGTCGGTGACGTGTTTCTTGTAATGGGAAGGATGGTGGGGTGGGAAGAGTGTCATTTATTGGTTTAGTGTTTGAGATGGCTGGTTCAGTTGTAGCTGGTGAGGAAGGAATATCGTTATTTACATCATTTATTTCAATGGAGTCCGTGTCATCATTGTAAACTTCAGGTGGTGGTGAATTTGGTGGAGTTATCTTGGTGATTGTTTCAGCAACATTTGATATAACGTTAGGAATAAAGTCATCATCTTCCAAAGGCTCAGTAACTTTGTTGCTGGGACCCTTAATTGGTTCATCAGTCTAATCATTAACCTCCAACTCTGCAGCATCTCCTACCTTAGTAGATTGTTCCATCATAGGCACATTCCCCTCAACAGCTTCTTATGCATCATCATTTCCACCAGCAACCATGGCATTTTCACCATCTGGACCATTGTCCCCATTATCTTCATCATCATCATTCTCTTCATCATCACTGTTCTCGGGGGTTCGAGGCACATCAATAGCACCTAGTGCTGGCACAAGAAACCATGGGAGTACATCCCAATCATCATTGTCTTCAAATTTGCTTTTGGCATTTTTCATGCGTTTACAGATGTTGGGATCTTGTAATCGCAATATCTGTCCTGTTCGTTGAAAATCTGGAAATGCTCTGTTTATTAAAATTTGCAGGAAACGAGGATACATAAGAAATCTCTGATTGACTTCTTTCTCTGCATTTGACACTAACCCTTGGAAGATAAGTCTTGAAATGTTGAAGGGTTGTTGGTAGAGTATTGCCACAGTGAGGGTCCCGAGCTCTCTGCTCAATAATGTCTAAGTCTCACTCCTAGGAGATAAGGACTGGATGACGTGATGTATCAGGTAACAGTAGATTAAAATTGTCGTTTAGTTCCAAAGCAGCTCGTATTGATGCTTCTGTGATCTCAATGTCATTATTGAGGATAGAGGCCTCAATTCTCTTCCCGTTCACATCATTGACATAGGTCGTTGACCCCCAAAAATCGGTAATATGGTTCCTGTAAATTGTGGGGTTCTCAGTTAGTGCTACACTTAAGTTGAGTTTCTGAGAAAAGTAATCATATTTTCCAACTCCATGTTCTCATCATCAAGCTCTAACTGAGCGCACATATTGTGCCTCTTCTCGAATTTAAAAGCCATCAGATCTGCAAAACAAGAAAATATGTCAGTACACAAAGTTGCAAAACTAATATTCGAGAATTGGTATATGATAATAGATTCTTCAATAACCTGTTCCTTAGTAATATGCGTACCTGCAAAAACAAGTAAACTATTAGTTCGTAAATCAATTAGAAACCCTAATTTCAAAATTGGTGTGACGATTATCGAATAACGATGTCTTACCGAAGTCGAAACAGAGCTAATGGCTATATTCGAAGTATAATCGAGTGAGTATTAGAGTATTCGAGCAAGCAGGAAGTAACACGAGAAAAGGGGTTTTGCGTTTAGGTTTAATAGAGAGGAAGAAATGTGTGAAAAAGTTTCTAAGTCCCCCTTTTATACCTAACGTTTGGGTGGTACAGTACCTCCTTTTGTCGTCTAGTGCACGATAGTTGTCATTTAATTCAAATTTAATGTACCTCCCTTGCTCAAGCATACAGCCAAATGAACAGCTGTATCCAACTATGCTCGAGTACACGGTACAAAACCCTTGCTTGATGTACTTCTGTATACTTCCAGTATTCTGCCCTTGTGCACTAGTACACTCGAGACAGTGTGCTCGAATAGACTTGTGCTCGATGCCTCAGCCAAAAGTATAATGATCATTTTGCTCGAAAGCTTTAGCATACTAAAGCCTTCCTATGCCTGTACTTGAATGCACAACCTAAGGGTCTAGCACACAAGTTTGCTCAAACTACTTAACAAAAATGATCCATTTTCTTAAGCTCGAACTTTCATACCGAAGCACCTAGCACTCTAATATGCTCGAAGACTTATGTCTTGCAATTCTTCATACAATCATGCTCGAAACACATAATGTCAATTTTCAAATCATAGCAGGTGCTCTTAAGTAAGATGCATGCTCGAAACACTTAACAGTAATTTTTCAGATCATTAGTATGCTCAAAAGTAACTTTTATGCTCGAACCACGTTGTTGAATCATGCAGGTCATGTAGTGTACTTGAAACAGTGGAACATAAGTAAGCACAGTTTCTGTGCTCGAAACACTTAAGTGATTTTCCAAATACGTTTGATAAACACAACTGTTATGCCCCAAATGTTGGACATGATTATTCATGTTCTATGCCCAAAATTTCAATTTTTCATAAAGGATTATCATTTCAGAACTGTGAGTTGAATTGAGCAATTTCGTTAAGGTGAAATAAGAGATCAAATTCCAATGGAACATTCTATTGAAAACAATTTCATAGAAAGATCTCAACATGGGATCAGACTATTTAAGACAATATCACACCACTTCATGGTCAGTGTTATTATGACTTGAGTCAGGTTGACAGCAGGTACACTTAGCATAATGGTCATTGCTTTCTGTGATACATTTAGGATTCAATTAGAGCATAAGTTAGGAATGGTTATCACTATATTTTTAGGTTGCTTCTAATCTCTTCTCAAAGCTTATTCAGCTTTCTCCAGATCACCCCGAATTGACTTCGACCCCCTGATGCCTTTGTCAAAATTGCTTTTTGTATAAATGAGTAGTTCCTTATTTATATATATAGTTGTCTTCGATAACAGACTGTAAGGTTGAACATTGGACTTACATGCCATCCGAACTTACATGCCTTACATTCAGGGTGTTTAGGACTTATTTGAATGCCCCACCCCTGTAGTTCCCTTAGTGCCCCTTAAGTCATGATATCAGATAACTTATTTCTATATACTATATTTTTGATCCTTTTATATTTTTCAATAACATTTTTTTTCTTTTCTTTTGAGAAATTTGCCATATAGCAATAATTTATTTCTGCTCAAATACTCAGTAAATATTTTGTTAGTGTTGATACATGTTTTGTACGTCTCGATCTTTATCAGGGTTATTAATGTAATAGATTAAAGTATAGGGGTTATAATGTAATTATGGTAAAAAGGCCATTCGCTCTATTGTAAGTTACATTCGTTACTCCATAACGAATGTAACACATTCGTCTAAGTATAAGCTCATTCATTAACCTTGTTTAACGAATGAGGGCTATTCGCTATCATTTAATGTACTAACGAATAAGCATGTTTATTCGTTAAAGTAATTGTGACGAATGACCTATTCGTTAAGCTTATCTTAACGAATAGATTCATCTCCTATATATACCCCCCTATAATGTATTACTTTATAACAGTTCTGATTTATCCTTGAATCCTCTCGTTACTCTGTCCAATTGCCATCTCAATACACACACTACACCTACTAAACGGATATCTAGTCTAATCGTATAACGAATCAACATGAACATCGATGTAATCACAAGATCTAGATCCTTATATGCTCTCACAAGTGGTATCAGAGCTTGAGATCTGATCTTCGGTGTTAAATCATTTATTTCATCGTGTATTGAATTCAATTCATGATGAATTGATAGTAATTGAAGTTTATTTGAGTTGAATTGAAACAAAGGATCATAATTGATTGAAAATTGAACTGTTCTAAGAGTATCGATTCGTAATTAAGGTATTAATTGACTGAGTAATAGAAGTTTATATTTGATTTGAGGATGAATTGAGGATTAATTGAGGAATGGTTAGTCTGGACTGAGTTTGAATTGGTTTTGTGATTGCTGAGTATAATTGATCGGGTTGATAATGGTTTGAGATTACGGAAGAGTTCGAAATCATTATGCGAGTTGATTGATAGATTATTCGTGAATTTCATACTAGTTTTGACTGAAATCTGGAGGTTTGAATAGTTTGAATATATGAGTTCTTATTCGCTACTGATGAATACTGATTCGTTAATCTTGAACGGCTCATTCGCTAAGTCTTAACTGCTCATCCGTTAAACCTAACTGCCTATTCGTCAATCTCATTAGTTAATCTCACATTTTCGTTAAAACCACATTCGTTATACTTTCTCTTAAACCTTATTCGCTAAAAGCTCATTCCTTCACCCATTCATTAAACATTCTCTATTCGTGATACTCATTCGTTAAACTCATTCGTCAATTCTCTTTCATATCATTTCGTAATGAATATCAATCCATTTGTTAATCAGTTCATACGTGTAAATCATTAACGAATATCTGTCATTCGTTAATCATTACAAATCACATTCGTTACTGTGTACACATTCGTGTGAACAGTAAATCTAAGTTTTCAGTTTTTACAAGTTTAGTCCTTGAAGTTTCAATAAAGTGTGATCATGGCTTCTCAAAATGCCTCATTCTATGCTTTAGCTTCTCAAAATGCCCTAATGCAGCAAATGCTTACAATGGACAATGAAATTGGGAGCCAAAACAAGTGTCCAAAACTGTTGAAATTATCCGACTTTGCTCGGTGGGAACCGAGATTTCGTGCTCACTTGGGATCCGTTCATCCGAGTAGTGTTCGTTATCTTGATTTTGTGTATGTTGCAACGTTGGTTGGAAGTGACAATCTCGGCTGGACTCCTAAGGAATTCAAGAATTATGAAACTCAAGAGTTAAAAGACTCTGAGAGTGAGACTAAGGCTTATTCAACTCTCACTATGGAACTACCTGAACACATCTTTCATCAATACAGCACCATAAAGGTTTGTGCATCATTATTCGATACTTTGAAGAGAAGAAGTCTGGGCAACACACTAGAAAGCAAGAAGACGCTTGTAAAGTTTCAATTTAAAAATTTTATTTTGATGAAGAATGAAACAGTAGAAGAGATGATAAATCGTGTTAGTCATCTAGCGGTTGAAATGGCCAGTGTTAATCTGGAGCTAACAGAGACTGACAAGATAGATACATTGAAGAATGCATTTCCTTCATAATATTCGAATTTTCTCTTTGTGTTGAAAGAAAACGGTTTCTTTCGTAATGCTGAACTTACTGCAGTCCAGTTTATCAACAAAATTGAGGAAAGAGAATTTGAATTAAAATGTCAAACATCATTGAAGGACAATCAGAATCAGAATCCATCAATTTATGGTGGAGCAATGCCGGTGATGTGTTGTAAAACACACGTATTATCCGCACCTTTAATCTACGTATTATATTATATTTTATTTATTTTTACTTGTTTTATATAGGTTTTACATAGTTTTAATAATCTTGTAGGTTTTGGGTGAAAGAAAGAAAGAAACCGGACTTTTCGACCAGTTTACGAGCCTTTTACGCATACGATTTCAAGAAACAATTCAAGGCCCGGCCCGGTTATATATTGGAAAAGCCCAAGATACATTATATTATAATATATAAAAAAGAAAAAAAAAACCCTAAAGGGGTTGAACAGTTGCGATCGGTAGAAAAGAAAGAAGAGAAAAAGAAAAGAAAAGCTTAGGGTTTGGGACTTGTGGTGGCTAAGGAAGGAAGAAGAGGCACGAACCAAGGCTCGGGATTGATTTCCATCAGTATACATTAGCTTATTGCAGCCCGGAATACTTCATATCCTTACATCTTTTTCATTGTTCATCAAACTTTATTTTCTTGTTCAATTGATACATAGTTTTGCAATTGTGTTAGAGATTGACTTGTTTATGATTACTATTGATTGTTGGATGATTGTTAAGATGTTTGAGATGAGTTTAATGATGATTTTATTAAGTGTTCATGGCTGTCCAAATATGATTAGAGGCTAAACTTGTTAGTTCTACCTAGGAATGATGATAATTGTTAGTGTTTGATGAGCTTGTCGGATTGTTTGATTGATAGACGTTAATTGTTATTGTAAAGTTTGATTTAGACATGAAATTGGTTGTGTTTAAGGGCTGGAAATTTCATTCATTGCTTAAACGCCTTTTGTCGGTTAATTAGTTTTGTGTTGATTGATCGGTGCATTGTTTGATTCTAGACTTTGTGTTTAGGGTTTGTTTGCGGTAAGAACAACCGTAGGGTTTTGTTGAATGAATTTGAGGTTAAAATACAGCGGTTAGGCACCTTCTTAGAGACCGAGAGGTGATAAGAAGTTAGGGTTGTCTCATTACCTTTGCATGCTAGAATAAGGATTGCGCGAGAGCGAGTTCGTTTCTTGTCAGGTTTAGGTGTTTTGAGCGATTAGTTGATCTATTTTGGTTTAAGTTGAATTGTTCCTCTATCCTTGGTTGTGTAGTATTTCTGTTAGGGTCGAGTGTTGGTGAGACCGAGAGGTGAGTCAACATTAGAACATGTTAACAATTGTTTCCCGGTTTGGTCGTTTTTAGTCGATTTTGAGTAGTTTAGGCTTGTTGAGTGTGACCGAGAGGTAATCCAGTGAGCCCGAGCGATCCTTAGTCGTGTCATATTTAGGAACCGGTGTCTTGATATCATTCAATCCATTAGCTTGTTAGGCCTTCAGTTTGATTCAGACTTAGGTAGACGTTATTCTCCATCCTAAGTTAACACAGTTAGTTTGTCGTTCAGTTTTCTATTCTAGGTAACTTTTGTCAGTCAGTCTAGTTAGTCTAGTTAAGTCAAAAGAAATCAAAAATCAATTAAATATTATTCTTAGGTAGGTCTTGTCTAGGGTTAGTGATCATTAGTGTTCTGACGTGTCCACGTGTTCGATACTCGGACTTCCTAGGTCTATACTACTTGTGATCAGTACACTTGTCGGTTGTGTGTGGTTTAGGATTTTCGTTTTATATTTAAAGCTTAGTTGTGAGGGTCATTATTATAGGGTTATCCGACGAACACCAAGTTTTTGGCGCCGTTGCCAGGGACACGGTTTTAGGCGTTTTGAGAGCAATCCGAATTTGGAGTTACCTTGTGTGCTAGTTGTAATTAATTTTGTTTTGTTTTGATTATTTGTTAGAATAGTTTAGTTAAATTTATTTCTAATTATAGTTTTATGAGACAGACTCGATCTCAAGGACTACCCGACACGGAAGCATTTCCCGAGCCACAGAGAGAGTTTCGTGAGAGACGTCGCGCGATTTCACCATCTTCCACTTCTTCATCCGTTGACTCCGACGATAGGGATAGGATTATGGGCGAAAATCCACCACCGAGGAGGACAGTTGTAGACCGGGCCCAACCGGCCAATGCTGGCGCGAGATCCAGCATCGCACCACCCGCCATTGGAGTTAACGCGAACTGGCAGATTCCTTCGAATATTCGGAACACCATTTCTCATTATGCTCAGTTCCACGGGTTACTTCACGAAAACCTGCATCATCATCTCACTCACATCGTGCGTATCATCGACACTTTCCATCTTGTCGGCGTATCCGAAGACGCCGTGAAACTCCGCGTTTTTCCGTTTTCGCTCATCGATAAAGCAAGTCTGTGGCTCGAGTCCCTCCCACAGGGCTCCATGGCTACTTGGGCTGCCATGCAGACCCTATTTCTTGAGAAATACGATCCTCCAGCTAAGGCCGCTCGTTTGCGTAATCAGATTCATTCTTTTCAGATGGAGGACACCGAGAGTTTCTATGAGGCATGGGAGCGTTTCAAAAATATTTTATCGTTGTGCCCGAACCACGGCTTGCAAGATTGGGCAGTTGTCGAGAAGTTCTATAATGGAGTGATGTACGTGATGCAAAACATGCTTGACACGGCGGCGGGAGGAAATTTGCTGACGACAAAGGACCCGGATGAGTGCATCGCTTTATTTAATGGGTTAGCTATAAGTTGATACCAGCGACCACTGGCAAAGGGTGGCAAGACTGTCGATTCTATTTCACGCGGCATGCATTCAGTGGACACGACCACCGCACTCATGGCACAGGTAGAGGCGTTAGCGCAGATTGTGAAGGACTTGCAGACGAAGAGCAAGTTGTGCGAGATATGCAGAGGAGGGCATGATACCGTTCAGTGCCCAGTCAGTTCGCAGGAGGAGGCCGTAGATTTTATAGGAAATCCAAAACGAAATCCTAATTCTTTCAATTCTTATAATTCGGGATGGAGAGGCAACCAGAATTCCAACTGGAGGAGCGGTAATCAGTCCAGTTTCAGCAGCGTCGAAGTTTATTCCAGGATGCCGATGAGGGAGCGAGCAGTGGGGAGAAGAAGCCCACTTTGGAGGACATGATGGCGCAGCAGACGCAGATGTTGTCATAGCTTATGACGCGACAGGATTCCCGACATAAGGAGACCTAGTAGAAGTTTCGGGAGCACGAGCAGTTCATGAGGAATCAGGGAGAGTCGATTCAGAGTCTCGAGCGGCAGATGGGGGAGATAGCCAGTCGATTGAACGAGAGGCCGCAGGGTACGCTACCGAGTAACACCGAGTAGAACCCGAAGGGATTTGCGAAAGCCGTGACAACGAGGAGCGGTGCAGGGGCACGAGATGAGACCGTGATTCAGGAGATGTCTAGAGGAAGAGTCTTCGAAGAGCCTGCAGTAGTAGTAGAGGAGCAGGTGGATGAGGAGATTCAGATGGAGTCTCCGCCGGCCCAGGTGCATCAGAGAAGCAGCCCAGGGAGTTCAGCACAGGCCGAGAGACAGCAGTTACTGAGCGAGCCACCACATGTCTACAAACCTAGAGTACCATACCCCGGGAGACTGACTCAGAATTCTAAATTTCTTGATCTTTTGAAGCAGCTTCACCTAAATATTCCATTCCTGGAGGCACTGACTCAGATGCCTAAACACGTGAAGTTTCTTAAGGACATTCTGTCTAATAAGGAGAAGTTGGCTGAGGTAGCTTCCATCCCTTTGAGTGCTAGTTGTTCTGCTGTCTTACAGAGGAAGTTACCAGAGAAGATGGCCGATCCATGGAGTTTCACGATTCCCTGCATCTTGAGTGATGATACGGTGATTCACGCGCTGGCTTATCTTGGCGCCAGTATTAATCTCTTGCCGTATTCCGTGTACAGCAAGCTGGGCTTTGGCGAACCGAGGTCTACCAGGATGAGTATCCAGCTTGCTGACCGTTCTGTGAAATACCCTCGAGGGGTGGTCGAGAACATGCTTGTTCGTGTAGACAAGTTCATCTTCCCGGTGAACTTTGTCATTCTGGACATAAACGATGATGATAGTGTACCGCTGATCATAGGCCGACCATTCCTTGCCACTGAACAGGCGTTGATCGACGTCTGCGAGGGTAAGTTGATCTTGAGAGTTGGGGATGAGAAGGTCACCTTTGACATTCGACAGTCACCTAAACACCCCAAGTCTGCTGATGACTCCTTATACTTTATCGATACCATCATGGAGCATGTTGGGGAGTTTTTCAGCGAGATCTGTGGAGGATCTGCTTCCGACACTCAGATTCTCGATAGGGACATTCCGGAGATTGAGATGGTTGCCATGACCGATCAGTCAACGGAGGATGACACCGAGTTACATGCCCCTGAGTCTGAAGTGTCTGCTAGGATCGTACGAGACGATCCGATGGACCGACCTTCCGTCGAGAGCCCCCCTCCTTCCTTAGAGCTTAAGAATTTGCCTGCCCATTTGGAGTATGCGTTTTTGGACGAGGAGAGGAAGTTGCCAGTTATTATTGCATCTGCTTTGACGGAGGTCGAGAGAGAGAGATTGTTGAGGGTGCTAAGAGAGCACAAGGAGGCCATTGCATGGAAGATTATCGACATCAAAGGTATCAACCCTTTGTTTTGCATGCATAAAATCCTCATGGAGGATAATTTTAGGACTTTTGTTTAGCCGCAGCGGCGGCTTAATCCGAAGATGCAGGAGGTTGTGAAGAAGGAGATTATCAAACTCCTTGATGCGGGGATCATCTTCCCCATTTCTGATAGTTCGTGGGTTAGTCCAGTCCAAGTGGTTCCTAAAAAGGGTGGCATGAATGTCGTCACCAATGAGAGGAACGAGCTCATTCCCACTAGGACTGTGACCGGTTGGAGAGTCTGCATTGATTACCACAGACTGAATGATGCCACGAGGAAAGACCACTTTCCTTTACCTTTCATCGATCAGATGTTGGAGCGTTTGGCAGGTCAGCAGTACTACTGCTTCTTGGATGGTTTCTCCGGGTACTTTCAGATTCCTATTGTTCCCGATGACCAGGAGAAAACCACGTTTACCTGCCCATACGGCACGTTTGCCTATAGATGTATGCCGTTCGGACTGTGTAACGCTGCAGCCACATTTCAGAGGTGCATGGTGGCTATATTTCATGACATGATCAAGGACTCCATGGAGGTGTTCATGGACGATTTTTCTGTGTTTAGGAGCTCTTTTGATCAGTGTCTCTCCAACCTTGAGAGGATGTTGGCCCGATGCGTTGACACCAACCTAGTCCTTAACTAGGAGAAGTGTCACTTTATGGTACGCGAGGGCATTGTTTTGGGGCATCGTATTTCAAGTGCGGGGATAGAGGTCGACCGAGCGAAGGTCGAGACCATTTCTAATCTTCCCCCGCCCACTTCTGTGAGATTCATCCGGAGTTTCTTGGGTCACGCTGGGTTCTACCTTCGGTTCATTAAAGATTTCTCTAAAATCACAAGACCCATGACCAAACTTCTGGAGAAGGATACCCCGTTTGTGTTTTCTGAGCATTGTATCAAGACGTTTGATCTTTTAAAAGACAAACTCGTAAATGCCCCGATCATGATTGCTCCTGACTGGTCGCTTCCCTTTGAGTTGATGTGTGATGCGAGCGACTTCGCAATCGGAGCGGTTCTTGGACAGCGGAAGGATAAGCACTTCCATCCAATTTACTATGCTAGCCGGACCTTGAATGGTGCACAGGAGAGTTACACAACCACCGAGAAAGAGCTTTTAGCTGTGGTGTTTGCATTCGATATATTCAGGTCCTATCTCGGTCTGTCCAAGACGATTGTGTACATGGATCATTCTGCCATTTGTTATCTCTTTAGCAAACAGGATGCTAAGCCACGCCATATCCGATGGATTCTTTTCCTTCAAGAGTTTGATATTGAAATCCGTGATAAAAAGGGGGCCGAGAATGTGGCGGCCGATCATCTTTCGCGTTCTGAGGGAGCTGATTAGGAGAGCCGGGGTCAGGATTAATGACCAGTTTCCGACAGAGAGTCTCATGTTTGTTTCAGCTCAGGATGAGGGTTTTCCATGGTTCGCAGACTTCGTGAACTATCTTGCGGACGGGTTGTAACATCCGTGGCAAAACCGAGTACACCTTAGTACTTACAAACTCGAATAAGTGTTTAACTGCTTATTGCGTAACGAACAAACGAATAACCAAACGGGTCTGGTTATGGTCCGGATATCCCAGGGTGCCATCTATAAGTGATATACGATCTATGCAAGCTAAAATATTAGTAATATGGCCTTAGTTCGATAGCAAACAAGTTAAACGAAAACATGCTCGTTTAACTACCCGCTATTGATTTAAACGCGAAAGATAGTTACTAACCAAGCATTGTATCATCCGTTAAGCCGAAAAAGACTTACCAAACACTTATTTGAAATGTTTTAAGCGATCTGTGAAAATACTTTTGATTTTTACAAACATATAGTATGTTTTTATAATTTTACACAAAACTAGCCGAAAAACACTCGTTTTCGCGCTGTTTAACGCACCCGATAAGTTTTTTCGCTCCAAAAACCGAGCCCGAACTAAATTTAGACTCGGCATTTCACGTTCGGGCACGTAAATCGAGAAAAGTGGGCCAAATGGGCCCAAAAGGAGACCCAACGAGCCCAGCCCGCCAAAGAAGACTTTTACCCCTTTTCTTTTCCTTTCACATATAAACTAGTTTTGAGATATTTTACAACATCACTTTCCTAAAATTTCTAGACACAAGCTGTTCTCCAGCCATAACCAGCAAGAAACTAGGTAAGAATGTCTTAAATAATCGATTTTCGGCTTGTTTAAACTCGTTTAACAACATATAAACATGTCTTGATTGCCAAAAATCATTCCTAACCATGTAAAAATCCTAAAAATGGTCCATAAACATGTTTTCATCATACACATGGTAAGGAACCTGTTTTGATAGTTTTTTTTGGCCATAAACACGGATTAAATGGTTGAAACGGCGCTTTTACGGTTCAAAAGTTTGTTTTTGTGCACTAGCCGAAACCCTAAGTTAAGGGCTGTTATGTAGATAAAAAATTGCTTGGTTTGTGATATAGGACCTGTGCCTAGCTTATATAGAAGCACAAGAACCCGAAAATTGGATTAAGAGAGCGAAAACGAACCAAAACCGCAAAGGTAATACCGATTTACTCGATTATGAGCTGTTTAGGTTTAGGTTGTGATGTGCATATTATTAGGCCTTGAAATTTTGCAGCGACATCAGGGACCATGTCATTGAGTCCCTGTTCAAATTTGGTAATTTTTCGACCATCCGAGAATATTTGGCGAATTTATTACCGAATTGGGACGTTTATTTGGGAAAAATAGCCAAAATATTTCAAAATTTAAGAAATTTTTCTGGGAACTCAGATTTGATGTATTTTGATCACATATGAATTTTGGGAACATTTGAGGAAGTCTAAAGGTATTTTGTGTATATGCGTTCGTGTGAATTTGTATAGCCGAATTTGGGTCGAAAAGAATATCGCATGAGCTTTTTTACATTCTGGAAATGATACAGGTTGTTTGGGACATGATTTGAGCATTCAGGAATTTTTGTGGAATGTTTGGAAATTGTTTAGAGTAAACGGACGATTTTCAGGCGAAATATAGCTGACAAAATGAATTTTTATAAATTAATAAATCAGTAAATAATTCCAGAAATATTTTTATAAAAATTTACATATTTTAATTGATAAGTGGTTAAATTTTCATAATTTAATGATTAACGGTTAATTAATTATGCTAATTTAAAGATTAAACAAATTCAGTTTTTATAAAAACCGGCAAGTTCGCGACTAGCGAACCTGCGGGAATATCAAAACACCAAGAGTGATCAAAAATCATATTTTCGGATTAATTAAATAAAAAAGAACTTTTCTATGAGAAACCTGGACAATCCGGGTGGATTGTGCGCGTTTCTTCTCAAATCAAACTGAATAAACGGAAACGGGCCCCGTGGCTAATCCGGGACCCTAGTTTGTGATCCTTCTTTATAACTTAATCATTTTATTAACCAATACATTTACCCAATCTTATTTTCCCATAACTGTTTTCTGAACGCGTAAACGAACAACTTGGCTCAGCTGGGAAAACAGGAATCTGAACCAAGTTCGGTTTTAAGGATTAGACATTGAACAACATCACAACCTAAGCCTATTGCCACTTTCTGGGCGTTCCACCTATACCCAGATTATTTATACAGCCCAGTTTAGTACTGAGATTATAATAATATTAAAATATTAATATTATTATAATATGGACTATAGGGACTAACTGATAGCAAGGGAAACGAACCCCGAGCTGACCTCGCACTGAGTGCCTACAAAACTGTGAGTTTCATGACCCCACTCTTTAAACTATTTTATGAATTTTTGGTGTGGAAAGCATGTTTATACATGTTATCTATCTGAAAACGGTTCAGGATATAAATTATCTGAACATTTATATATGAAAAGTCCTTACAAACATAATGATTGACTACGTGCTGATGAAAGATGATTATTATCGTTGATTGATATATTGAGTGGAGATAATACGAATTGCAAAACATAATGAAATTACACGTGACAGCATGTTTATACAAACACGTTATGTAATGTTAAACATAACTAATTTGGTAGACAACGTAATGGCCATGGGGATAACGTGGTCTGTGATGATTATGGGGCTATTGTGGGCGAAAGGGGGGCCACAATAGTAATAAACTAAAGTTGAGTATGGCCTATGAGCCAAATTCTGCTGCAACTTATAAACTAAAGTTGAGTATGGCCTATAAGCCAAGTTCTGATGCAACTTACTAAACTAAAGTTGAGTATGGCCTATGAGCCATGTTCTGCTGCAACTTATAAACTAAAGTTGAGTATGGCCTATGAGCCAAGTTCTGCTGCAACTTACTAAACTAAAGTTGAGTATGGCCTATGAGCCAAGTTCTGCTGCAACTTATAAACTAAAGTTGAGTATGGCCTATGAGCCAACGTCTGCTGCAACTTACTAAACTAAAGTTGAGTATGGCCTATGAGCCAAGTTCTGTTGCAACTTATAAACTAAAGTTTAGTATGGCCTATGAGCCAAGTTCTGCTGCAATTTATTAAACGAACTAACTTGATTATGACATGAATGTTAAGAAAATAATGTGATTATGCGTATTGTGAGCGGATGGGGAGCCACAGTATTTGTTGATACGTGATAAATACTATATGTGTATATGTGACTATATACATGCTATGTGATTAGCCGTAGGAAATACTATGTGTAGAATATACTAATTATTTGCGTGTACACTATATAATGTTTGATTTTACGTGGAATCATTGTGGGTGGAAGGGGGACCACAGTGGTTGATGTTAACGCGGAACCGTTGTGGGCGGAAGGGGGACCGCAATGGTTGAGTTTATGTGGAACCGTTGTGGGAGGAAGGGGGTCCACAGTGGTTGGTTAAACACGGAAATTGGAAATAGGTAGTACGAACAAACAATCACGATTTTACCGAAATTTCGAATTCATATTATAAACTTACATGTGTGCATATGCACACACAAGGATATGGCTGTACATATTTATACAAACGTAAATACATATTTTTACATACGCGCGTACATACAAACTATGACTGTGTGGTACCCAGAACTGATTTCGTTAAACATATGAAACTCACCAACTATTCGTAGTTGACCTGTTTTAACATGCTTTTCAGGTAATCAGATATGATAAGTAATTTCCTGTGCCTTACGTGTCTGATTGGTGATTGACGTCATGGGCATTTGAGTTAGAAGTAAAGTAATTGAAGAACCGGTTTGATTGTATCACCTAGTTGGTAAAAGATGTTAGAACGATATAATATATTGTAAATTAGTTAGTAATGTTTCTTTATGAACAATGTATTTGATACCAGTTGTATCTGTTGCATTTCCGTTTTACGCTTCCGCAATTCGCTTAACGGGGTTTGACACGAGTACTACCCGAAGATGTCTTACCAGCAAAAGAAAAAATTCTTTGCTGATGTTAAGTTTTACCTGTGGGACGACCCGTAACTCTTTCGTATAGGTGCTGACCAATTGATCAAAAGGTGTATCGACGTTAGGGAGGGATGGCTGATTCTAGGCCATTGCCATGTTGGACCGACAGGAGGTCACCACGGTGCGAGTTTGACGGCGAAGAAGGTTTTTGATTGTGGATTTTATTGGCCTTCGATTTTTAAAGATGCGCACGCGTTTGTGAGGAGTTGTGATCATTGCCAGCCAGTCGGCAACATTTCTTCGCGAAATGAAATGCCCCAAAATGCTATTCAGGTTTGTGAGGTTTTTGACGTTTGGGGCATGGATTTCATGGGACCGTTTCCATCTTCGCGTGGAAACAAGTATATACTCATGGCGGTTGATTATGTCTCGAAGTGGGTTGAGGCCAAGGCCTTACCCACGAATGATGCCCGAGTTGTACTCCGTTTTCTCAAGAGCCTTTTTGCTCGTTTTGGTGTCCCGAAGGCGTTAATCAGTGACAAAGGTACTCACTTCTGCATTGTGCAGATGGAGAAGGCTTTGCGACGCTATGGGGTCACCCATCGGCTTGCAACCGCCTACCACCCACAGACCAGTGGGAAGGTGGAAGTGAGTAATCGGGGGATCAAACGTATTCTTGAGAAAATGGTTGGTTCGAATCGTCGGGATTGGTCCGACAAGTTGGGTGATTCGTTGTGGGCCTTCCATACAGCCTACAAAACTCCTACCGGTTCCACACCGTTTCGGATGATTTATGGGAAAGCCTGCCACCTGCCTGTTGAGTTAGAGCACCGTGCGTCGTGGGCCCTACAGAGGGTCAATCTTGATATGTCCGCTGCAGAGGCCACTCGGTTCCACCAGTTGCACGAGTTACAGGAGCTGAGAGATCACTCCTACGCCCGGTCGTTCAGGTATAAGGACGGACGAAGGAACTGCATGATAGAAAGTTGAAGGGTAACAAGCAGTTCAAGTGTGGGGATTTGGTCTTATTGTAATATTCCTGGTTGAGGTTACTCCTGGGAAAATTGAGATCCCGATGGTCGGGACAGTTCACGATCACTGAGGTTTTCCCGTATGGCACGATTGAGATAGAAGATAAAGGCGGGAAATTTAAGGTGAACGGTCATAGACTGAAGCACTACATTGGTGAGCTGGTGACTGATCAGACTATCGAGGTATTCTACCTTGACTCGCTCTCCGAGACGTAGACGTGATGGATGCACCACTCAGGAGACTGCCCTAGTTGTAGAGTTTGTATTTTTGTCATATATTTGTGCTATCTGTTTTATTTGTTTTGTCTATTTCAGGATGTTCCAAGATGAAACCGCTCGTACTCAATCTCCATTCGAGTCGGTCGATTTAAGGGGTGTTCCATTATCAAAAAAAAAATTATTAAAAATTATAAAAACCAAAAACACAAAAATAGTTTTATTTCTTTATGTTTTTGTTTTTCGTGTTGTACGCCGCTACATGCGAGCCAGTTTAAGTTTTGCAGGTTATATTATGCGCATGGTAGCTACGATGGCATCTTGGAACAGGTTCTCCCGAGGTTGCGGCCGCGAATGAAATGCTATACGGTCGTTTGGGTACTACACAGCTATTGATGATTCTGCACACAAACCAGGGGAGTAACCCGTTCTTAGTTTTAGTCTTATATATTATCTTTTTAATTTTTGTTTTATTTTTATTTTTATTTTATTTCTTTTCTTTGTTCTCATTGAGGACGATTTCGTTCTAAGTGTGGGGATGGGGGTTTATTTTACTTAGTTTTAGAAATTTTTTTGAAAAAAAATATATATATATATTTGAAAATTTTGAAAAAAATAGTCCCTTGAAATATGTTTTCTCTACGTTAAACAGGAAATGATATTATTACCGAGTAGAAGTTATTTCATAAATTCTTGGTGTTTTCAAAATATATATATAATTAATAAGAAAAGTGCCCTTTAGACCCGCACGTAATGTATGGCAACCGAACAGCTTAGACTCAGTAATCGATGTGCTGGTAGGCTCAGCCTTCAAGAATGAATGGGTGGTTTGGTTGTTGACTTAACTTTATAAAATGGGATGAAAAGGCGGGTCATACTCAAGCCTTATGTTTAGTTTGATCGTAAAAATTAAAAATTTTATAGAAATTGGAATAGACTAATCATACGATACTTGGGTAGGCTTAACATTAGGGTATGCAAAGTAGCCTGTGATATAAACATAAATTTCATGCTTCTAGTTTTAGTGGTTAACGTTTCATAGGTGTATGGTTTTATAACCTTAAATCCTGTATTGATGGGATGCCCCGGGGAACGGACACCATGGGTCTTTATACGATTTATCATCTGGGTATTCACATTTCCTAAGTGGAGTTATGAGTATTAAAAGAGCTCAAAGAGCAAACCCGCAGTTTATCTGCCAAATATAAGTCAATAAACATGATCACCTCGTACTTCAAAGTACAAATACACTACTGACTTGATCATCCACGATGTTAGTCATATGGGCCCCCCTTGCTCGCACCTCATTACCATTAAGAAACGGGCCACAAGGGACACGTCATATGTAAGCCCTACAGATGAATTTGTGCATACTCACCCTTGGAGATGAACTTTGGGGTATTGCTTGATAATGGGGGTATGCCATGTAGTGGGTAACACTTACTAGTTAGCTACTTAAACGTACATTAATCGTATCTAATGGCTGCTAGGTAGACCTTAATGCTTAAGTTTAGGTGGACATTGAACCCATTTCATATGATGGGATAAACAATACCCTTGATTGTCTTTAGCTATTCATAAAAAAAATGGCACTTAATGTTTTGATCAACTCGATATAAGGTTTAAGTCAAATTGGGGTGACTCAGGTCTGGTATGGTTATTAATTGTTGGGTCCCACTGTTATTCAAACTAAAAAATTGTCGCGCCTTATTTTCCTTGGTAAGTATTGGTGGCAAGGGTTTAAGTGGATAGCAATACCGGCAATCGACTTGATCTAACTTATTAGGTGAAAGTTGGAAGAGATATTTGGGTAATGGGTCACTTGTTCTAATACTTTAAAAAGAAAAAAAAATATTAATAAAAATAATAAATAAATAAAACCAAGAGTTGTCGGTTGAACTCGGATATGATCATGTGTAGTATTCTTTTTTAGGGACGAAAAAGTCTTAAGTGTGGGGATATTTGATGTGTTGTAAAACACACGTATTTTTCGCACCTTATATCTACGTATTATATTATATTTTATGTATTTTTACTTGTTTTATATAGGTTTTACATAGTTTTAATAATCTTGTAGGTTTTGGGTGAAAGAAAGAAAGAAACCAGACTTTTCAAGCAGTTTACGAGCCTTTTACGCATACGATTTCAAGAAACAACTCAAGGCCTGGCCCGGTTACATATTGGAAAAGCCCAAGATACATTATATTATAATATATAAAAAAAACCCTAAAGGGGCTAAACAGTTGCGATCGGCAGAAAAGAAAGAGGAGAAAAAGAAAAGAAAAGCTTAGGGTTTGGGACTTGTGGCGGCTAAGGAAGGAAGAAGAGGCAAGAACCAAGGCTCGGGATTGATTTCCATCAGTTTACATCAGCTTATTGCAGCCCGGAATACTTCATATCCTTACATCTTTTTCATTGTTCATCAAACTTTATTTTCTTGTTCAATTGATACATAGTTTTGCAAATGTGTTAGAGATTGACTTGTTTATGATTACTATTGATTGTTGGATGATTGTTAAGATGTTTGATATGAGTTTAATGATGATTTTATTAAGTGTTCATGGCTATCCAAATATGATTAGAGGCTAAACTTGTTAGTTCTACCTAGGAATGATGATAATTGTTAGTGTTTGATGAGCTTGTTGGATTGTTTGATTGATAGATGTTAATTGTTATTTTAAAGTTTGATTTAGACATGAAATAGGTTGTGTTTAAGGGTTGAAAATTTTGGTCATTCATTGCATAAACCCCTTGTGTCGGTTAATTAGTTTTGTGTTGATTGATCGGTGCATTGTTTGATTCTAGGCTTTGTGTTTAGGGTTTATTTGCGGTAGGAACAAGCATAGGGTTTTGTTGCATGAATTTGAGGTTAAATTATAGCAGTTAGGAACCTTCTTAGAGACCGAGAGGTGATAAGAAGTTAGGGTCGTCTCATTACCTTTGCATGCTAGAATAAGGATTGCGCGAGAGCGAGTTCATTTCTTGTCAGGTTTAGGTGTTTTGAGCGATTAGTTGATCTATTTTGGTTTAAGTTGAATTGTTCCTCTATCCTTGGTTGTGTAGTATTTCCGTTAGGTCGAGTGTTGGTGAGACCGAGAGGTGAGTCAACATTAGAACATGTTAACAATTGTTTCCCGGTTTGGTCGTTTTAGTCGATTTTGAGTAGTTTAGGCTTGTTGAGTGAGACCGAGAGGTAATCCAATGAGCCCGAGCAATCCTTAGTCGTGTCATCTTTAGGAACTGGCGTCTTGATATCATTAAATCCATTAGCTTGTTAGGCCTTCAGTTTGATTTAGACTTAGGTAGACGTTTTTCTCCATCCTAAGTTAACACAGTTAGTTTGTCGTTAAGTTTTCTATATTAGGTAACTTTTGTCAGTCAGCCTAGTTAGTCCAGTAAGTCAAAAGAAATCAAAAATCAATTAAATATTATTCTTAGGTAGGTCTTGTCTAGGGTTAGTGATCATTAGCATTCTGACGTGTCCACGTGTTCGATACTCTGACTTCCTAGGTCTATACTACTTGCGATCGGTACACTTGCCGGTTATGTGTGGTTTAGGATTTTCATTTTATATTTAATGCTTAGTTGTGAGGGTCATTATTATAGGGTTATCCGACGCACATCAGCCGGCAAACTCTTCAAGTCAAAATTCAGTCCCAATTACTGCTTTCTTCACTCAAACTGAAGAGGAGAATTCTAATGTAAACAATTCAGCTAATGTATGCTTTATGGCATCAGGATCGAAATCTGAGTCTACCACCAATGCTTCAAGTAAATTACCTAAAGTAAACCTTCAAGAAGCTGAACATCAGTTTGCTTTTCTGTGTGCTTTCATGACATCATTCGAACAATTAGTGGGGAGCAAAATTGCCACTAGTGATCTAATCGATGAATATTATGATCAAATTGGTCCTGATGATCTTGAATTGATGGATCTAAAATGGAATATGGCTATGATTGTGCGAAAGGTCAAGAAGTTCATGCAAAGAACAGGGAAAGATCTTCCAACGTTGAATAAACGAGTTGGTTTTGATAAGTTGACAGTTAAATGCTACAACTGCGGGGACTTTGGTCATTTTGCCAAAGAATGTGACAAGCCAAGAAAAGAATATTCCGGTTAACGCAATGCTGAGAGATCACAAGGAAAGAATTCATCGGGTAATGATTAAGGCAACAGGAGTTCCTCTGAAGGAGATAAGAACAAGTTAAACCACAATCAAGCTCTTGTCGCTAATGAAGGAGTTGATTGGTCACAGAGGTTGTTGGGAAATCAGGCCAATCTTGCGGTATTTGAACCAAGTGATCAATTTCAAGATGCAAGTAGTGATCAAGTTTCTGAAGAAAGTGACACATCAGACTCTGAAACTGATTCTTATCAGTGTTCATCTGATAACTCAACTGTGCAAGCCAAATCTGACAATTCAAATTCTAATCACTTTAAATCTTATGCTTGCATGGCTAAGATTGATGAGGTATGTCCTGAACCTCATCTTAACGTAACTGAACCTTTAAATGTTGTGTTAGAATGTTCTGAATGTGCTAAAATCAAATCTAAACTAGAAATCGCTTTAACTCAGAACAGTTCTCTCACAAAAGAGCTTTTTATGATCAATGAATGCTACATACAGAAATCAAAATTACTAGAACAATCAACTTTAAAAATTTAAAAACTGTCTGAAAGCAGTCACGATCTAAAAGCTGAGGTTCAATGTAAGATTATAGTGGTTGAACAATATTTTCAGGAGATTCTTAGACTCCGAACCTTCATTTCTAAACTGGAAAATGAAATTTTGGAATTGAAAAATAAATTTGGAAAATTTCGAGGTTCCTCGTTTTTACTAAATGAAATAATTGAAGTAAACAGTTCCCACAAGAAAAATGGGAAAGCAGGTTTAGGGTTTGTTGAGATTCCTCATCCCTTTAAAGAAGATTACTGTAGCATTCCAGATATTAAACAATGTCCTGAAGTGATTACATTTGAATCTGAAAGTGTTGATCAAACCAAATCAACTCAAGAACAGATTCACATTAAAAGTAATTCCGTTTGTACCGAAAGTGAATTAGATGGTTCTGTTGAGGAGTTAGTCGAACAAAATGAGATTGTCAAAAATAAGCATATTCCTGCTGACAATCACATTTTATGTGAACCCGAAGAATTTGAACAGGCAGTCTATGGTTCAAAATCTTTGGGTGAAACTTCGAAAACTCCTAAGGTAAAACCTAATGTATCTCAATCAGATAAACCTTCGGTGTCTGATGAGGAGTTGATGAGATTCATAAATCCTCAACCAAAATCTTTTAGCGGAAAGATTTTTAAATTAAAGGGTCTTTCAAAAGTGTTTTCGAATAAGGAAGTTCCTTTGAATCTTCTTAATCCAGAATTAATTGAAAGTGTTTTTTAGGATGACACTTCAGAAGTCACTAAACTTGAACAACAATTTAACAAATCAAAATCCAAAGAAGTTCAAGTAAAAGCAAAGAAAACCACATTTAAACCCATAAAATTTGTCAAATCGTCTGGAATGGAGAATTCATAAAATTCTACCCATCTTGAATTTTTCCAAAACAAGAAGGGATTTAAATCAGTTGGTACTAAGAAAGAGACTTTTGAAGCTTCAAAAACTGAGATTCAACTTGTGAAGCAAAATCAACCTAGTGGTTCACTATATAAGTCTTTAGATTCTCGCTTATGTTTTAAATGTGGTGAACCTGGACATGTTTCTAAAAATTGTAAAACAAAGGTTGATGAGATCAAAGGGTTATCAAAGTGTAAGTCTTACTTGAAAGTAAAACCAAAAGAAAACCATGTTGATGAGAGTATAATAATGTATTCTGATGTCAATCCAAGAAAAGTTGTTACGATTGAATCTTTTAATGTAACAAACAAATGTGTGGACAGTGCTCAACCGATTTGTTTAAACACTGATTCAGGAATTATTTGTGACGGATACCTAAAGAAGAAAAACAAGAAACCGGTCACATACTCTCAATTCCCGAATAATAGTGTTAAATTAACTTATTCTCCTAAAATATCAAAGGGAGAGCCCAAGACTGAGGCTTGGGCTGCCTTTTTGAACTAATCATTTACTTGTTTGTGCAGAGTTCATCCAGATCCATGTCTACTCATAAATGGATTTTGGACAGTGGATGTTCTAGGCATATTACTAGCAACCTCGATCTTTTGAATAATGTTAAGGATATTCAAGGAGGTTATGTTGCGTTTGCTGGTAACAATGGGGGAATGATTACGAAAGAAAGAGAAGTTTCAAACGGGAAAGTAACGTTTGAAAAGGTAAACTATTGTGAAAAGGTGGATCACAATTTACTGAGTGTGTCTCAGATATGTGATAAAAAGTTAACCACTGTCTTCACAGACAAGGAATGTGTTAACCTTCAACCGGGATACATAATTCCTGAAGATATGGTTGTCATGAGATCACCACGATTGAATGATATTTATGTTCTGGATATGAGTTACGATGTCAATGTTTCACCCTCAACTACATGCTTCATGTCTAAAGCTACCGAAAAGGAATCTATCCTTTGGCATCGACGCATGGGACACATTCACATACGCAAGATGAATTTTCTTATTTCAAATGAGTTGGTGGATGGTGTATCCCTTAAAAATTTCAAGATCAATGATCATTGCGTTGCGTGCAAAAAAGGGAAACAAAAGAAGAAATCACATCCAAGCAAGTCACTCAACACTATTGTTACACCACTGGAACGACTTCATATGGATCTCTTCGGTCCAGTGAATCGTGCTAGTATTGCTAGAGATTGGTACTGCTTGGTATTGACTGATGATTTCTCATGTTACTCATGGGTGTTATTTATGGGGTTGAAAGATCAAACACCTTTCTTAATTCAGAATCTAATTACTAAGATCAAGTCACTTTACAAACTAAAAGTGAGACGAATTCGTAGTGACAATGGAACTGAATTTAAGAATAATATATTGGATTTCTTCTGCATACAGAAAGTAATTCATCGTGAATTCAGTGCGCGTTATGTTCCTCAACAGAATGGCGTATCTGACAGAAAGAATCATACGTTTTTTGAAGCTGCAAGAACGATGCTCGCTGATTCAAAGCTTCCTGTTCAATTCTGGAACGAAGCAGTGAACACAGCGTGTTATACTCTGAATCGCGTACTAACAGTAAAGAAGTTCAAAAAGACAAGTTATGAGCTTCTGAACAATCGTAAACCGAACTTAAAGTATTTGGAACCATTCGGGTGTCCATGTACTGTGTTAAAGAGAGATGCTGGAAAGTTTGATGAAAAAGTGTTTGAAGGTTATTTTTTGGGATACAATTCTCCTAAGAAATGAATCTTTAATATCTCTTCGGGTTGTGTGGAAGAATGGTATCACGTTGATTGCAAATTTATACTACTCCGCCAACTGGTACAGGTCCCGACTGGATGTTCGGTTACGACGGTTTATTTAATTCATTTACGTCAGTGGTTGAAGAAGTACATGAAGATCTTATTAGATCTTATCTAGAGGAACAATGTCTTCCGTTGTCAAGGTCTTCTTCGGTTGATGTGAATGACTCTCCTAATGTATCAGAAACGTCGAATGAAGTTTCTGAATCTTCTGATGATGCTGATTTCGTGGATTCATCATCAGTACCCTTGGATGAAGCTCCAGAAACAAACGAGCCAAGTCAAATTGTTGATGAATCACCAACTGTCTCTTTAGACACCGCAGATGAAAATATCACAAATTTGGGTGATAACGTATCCGTTCCTGCCAATCCTTCCTTAAGGATTCATTCGAGTCATCCACAGGAACAGATAATTAGTGATGTGAACGATGGGGTTCGAACAAGACACCAATTAGCTAATATATGTGATGATCAAGTTGATTGTAACGTCTCTCCTACCGAGGATTCAGTAGTTTGTGCTTATGTGGATTTGCACTCTTCTGGTATCCTCAGTATTGCACAATACACCTGTTTCCTATCACAGATAGAACCGACAAGTGTCACAATGGCACTCAAGGAACCATCTTGGGTTGAAGCAATGCAGGAGGAGCTGCAATAGTTCATACGACTGGGTGTATAGGACTTAATTGATAAACCCGATCGTGTGAAAAGGCGATTCCAATTAAATGGGTCTTTAAGTGCAAAAAGGACGACCGCGGGGTAATCGTGAGAAACAAAGCACGATTGGTTGTACTTGGTTATAATCAACAAGAAGGCATAGATTATACCGAAGCATATGCTCCGGTTGCACGACTGGAGGCTATACGTATCTTTCTTGCGTATGCAGCCTATAAAAATTTTAAGGTTTATCAAATGGACGTGAAATCGGCGTTCTTGAATGGAGCTATTCATGAGGAAGTGTATGTGAAGCAGCCTCCAGGTTTCGAGGATCCAGACTTCCCAGAGCGTGTTTACCGATTAAACAAAGCTCTTTATGGTTTACACCAGGCCTCGAGAGCCTGGTACAGCACGTTGGCTGACCATCTGCTAGAGAGTGGATTCACGAGAGGGACTGCGGATTGTACATTATTTTATAAGAACGTGGGTGATGATTTGCTCCTCGTCCAAATCTATGTGAACAACATAATTTTTGGTTCGACGAACGACAGCTTGTGTAAAGATTTTGAAAAGTCGATGCAAACCAAATTCGAGATGAGCTCGATGGGAGAGATGAACTTTTTCTTAGGATTGCAAGTTCACCAGTCAGATTCCGGGATCTTTATCCATCAGACCAAATATGTGAACAATGTATCAAGATATCTGACGGCAAAATTCCTTCGACACCTCTTCCAGTGAGTCACAATTTATCACCGGACGAATTGGAAGATACTGTTGATCCTACCCTGTATCGTGCTATGATTGGTTCTCTCATGTATCTAACTGCATCGCGACCTGATATTATGTTTGTTGTTTGTTTGTGTGCTAGGTACCAATCGAGTCCCCGAGTGACTCACCTGGCGGCAGTAAAGTGCATCTTACATTATCTGAGGGGAAATCCAGACATCGGGTTATGGTAACCCAAAGACGATAAGTTCGATCTCACCGCTTTCACTGATTCGGACTACAGACGATGCAAAATCAACTTCAAGTCTACAACAGAGGGATGTCAATTTTTAGGAAACCAGCTTGTTTCCTGGCAGTGTAAGAAGCAGACGACGGTCTCAACTTCTACAGCCGAAGCCCGGCCCATTACATGTTGGAAAAGCCCAAGTCTTACAATAATATGAAGATATAAAAAAAAACCCTAAACAGCCTAGGACCTGCCGATCGGAACAGTGGGCGGGAGAAAGAAAAGAAAAAAGTTTTGTGGCGGCTAGGGTTGGTGTCTTGGCGGCTAGGGAAGGAAGAAGAAGGCAAGGACAAGTCTCAGGATCATTCACCATCGATTTATACAGCAAGGAGCAGCCCGGAATCATCCTATATCCTTACATCTTTTTCGTTGTTCAAACACTTTGATTTACTTGTTCAATTGATTAGTAGTTTTGCAATTACTTGAGATATTGACTTGTTTATGATTTGTATTGATCATTGAAATAGGCTTTTATTATTGAGATGAGTTATATGATGCTTTTATTAAGTGCTCATGGCTGTCCAAATATGATTAGAGGCTAAACTTGTTAGTTCTACCTAGGAATGATGTTAATTGTTAAGTTTTGATGAGTTTATTGGATTGTTTGATTAATAGACGTATATTGTTATTGTAAAGTTTGATTTAGACATGAAATAGGTTGTGTTTAAAGGATGGAAATTTTGGTTATTCATTGCTTAAACCTCTTGTGTCGGTTGATTAGTTTTGTATTGATTGATCGGTGCTTGTTTGATTCTAGACTTTGTGTTTAGGGTTTGTTTGCGGTAGGTACCACCGTAGGGTTTTGTTACGTGATTATTGGTTAAAGTACAGCGGTTAGACACCTTCTTTGAGACCGAGAGGTGATAAGAAGTTAGGGTTGTCTCATTATCTTTGCATGCTAGAATAAGAATTGCGCGAAAGCGAGTTCGTTTCTTGTCAGATTTAGGTGTTTCGAGCGACTAGTTGATCTATTTTGGTTTAAGTTGAATTGTTCCTATATCCTTGGTTGTGTAGTATTCATTTCCATTAGGGTCGAGTGTTGGTGAGACCGAGAGGTGAGTCAACATTAGAACATGTTAACAATTGTTTCCCGGTTTGGTCGTTTTAAGCGATTTTGAGTAGTTTAGGTTTATTGAGTGAGACCGAGAGGTGATCCAGCGAGCCCTAGTGATCCTTAGTCATGTCATCTTTAGGGCCCGGTGTCTTGAAGTCATTCAATCCATTAGCTTGTTAGGCCTACAGTTTCATTCAAACCTAGGTAGACGTTTTTCTCCATCCGAAGTTAACATAGTTAGTTTTCAGTTAGGTTTTCTATTTTAGGTAATTTTTGTCAGTCAGTCTAGTTAGTTCAGTTAAGTTAAAAGAAATCAAAAATCAATTAAATATTATTCTTAGGTAGGTCTTGTCTAGGGTTAGTGATCATTAGCATTTTGACGTGTCCATGTGTTCGATACTCGGGCTTCCTAGGTCTATACTACTTGCGATCGGTACACTTGCCGGTTGTTTGTGGTTTTAGGATTTTCGTTTTATATTTAAAGCTTAGTTGTGAGGGTCATTGTTATAGGGTTATCTGACACACATCAAGTTTTTGGCGCTGTTTCCGGGGTCACGGTTTTAGGCGTTTTGAGAGCGACTCGAGTTAGGACTTACCTTGTGTGCTACTTGTAATTATTTTTGTTTTGTTTTGCTTATTTGTTAGAATAGTTTTAGTTAAATTTATTTCTAATTATAGTTTTATTCGACAGACTCGATCTCAAGGACCACCAAACACGGAAGCATTTCCCGAGCCAGAGAGAGAGTTTCGTGAGAGACGTCGCGTCGTTTCACCATATTCCACTTCTTCATCCGTTGACTCCGACGATAGGGATAGGATCATGGGCAACAATCCACCACCGAGGAGGACAGTTGCAGACCGGGCCCGACCAGCAAATGCTAGCGCGAGATCCAGCATCGCACCACCCGCCGTTGGAGTTAATGCAAACTGGAAGATTCCTTCGAATATTCTGAACACCATTTCTCATTATGCTCAGTTCCACGGGTTACTTCACGAAAACCCGCATCATCATCCCACTCGTATCGCGCGAAACTCCGTGTTTTTCCGTTCTCGGTCATCGATAGAGCGAGTCTGTGGCTCGAGTCCCTCCCACAGGGCTCCATAGCTACTTGGGCTGCCATGTAGACCCTGTTTCTTGAGAAATACGATCCTCCGGCTAAGGCCGCTCATTTGCGTAACTAGATTCATTCTTTCCAGATGGAGGACACCGAGAGTTTCTACGAGGCATGGGAGCGATTCAAAAATCTTTTTGCGTTGTGCTCGAACCACGGCTTGCAAGATTGGGCAGTTGTCGAAAAGTTTTATAATGGAGTGACGTACGTGACACAGAACATGCTTGACACGGCGGCAGGAGGAAATTTGCTGAAGACGAAGGACCCGGATGAGTGCATCGCTTTGTTTAACGGGTTAGCTATGAGTGGATACCAGTGACCACCCGCCAAGGGTGGTAAGACCGTCGATTCTATTTCACGTGGCATGCATTCGGTGGACACGACCACCGCTCTCACGGCACAGGTAGAGGCGTTTGCGTAGATTGTGAAGGACTTACAGACGAAGAGCAAGTTGTGCGAGATATGAAGAGGAGGGCATGATGCCATTCAGTGCCCAGTCAGTTCGCAGGAGGAGGCCGTAGACTTTATAGGAAATCCAAACCGAAACCCAAATTCTTTCAATTCCTATAATTCGGATCAGAACTCCAATTGGAGCAGCATTAATCAGTCCGGTTTTCAGCAGCGTCAGAGTTTGTTTCAGGATGCCGGTGAGGGAGCGAGAAGTGAGGAGAACTAGCCCACTTTGGAGGAGATGATGGCACAGCAGACGCAAATGTTGTCACAGCTTATGACACGAGAGGATTCCCGACATAAGGAGACCCAGGAGAAGTTTCGGGAACACGAGCAGTTCATGAGGAATCAAGGAGCGTCGATTCAGAGTCTCGAGTGGCAGATGGGAGAGATAGCAAGTCGGTTGAACGAGAGGCCGCAGGGTACGCTACTAAGTAATACCGAGCAGAACCCGAAGGGATTCGTGAAAGTTGTGACGACGAGGAGCGGTGCAGGGGCACGAGATGAGCCCGTGATTCAGGAGAGGTCGAGAGTGAGAGTTGTCGAGGAGCCTGCAGTTGATGATAGAGAGGAGCAGGTGGATGAGGAGATTGTGATGGAGTCTCCGCCGGCCCATGTGCATCAGAGGAGCAGCCCAGGGAGTTCAGGTCAGGCCGAGAGACAGCAGCTACCGAGTGAGCCACCGAGAGTCTACAAACCCAGAGTACCATACCCCGGTAGACTCCGTAGAGACAGAGATGAGGAGAAGAATTTTAAATTTCTTGATCATTTGAAGAAGCTTCACCTTAACATTCCATTCCTTGAGGCACTGACTCAGATGCCTAAACACACGAAGTTCCTCAAGGATATTCTTTCGAATAAGGAGAAGCTTGCTGAGGTCGCTTCCATCCCATTGAGTTCTAGCTGTTCTGCTGTCTTACAGAGGAAGTTACCAGAGAAGATGGCCGATCCAGGGAGTTTCACGATTCCCTACATCTTGAGCGATGATACGGTTATTCATGCGTTGACTGATCTTGTTGCAAGCAATAATCTCAAGCCGTATTCCGTGTATCGCAAGCTGGGCTTAGGCAAATCGAGGCCTACCAGGATGAGTATCCAGCTTGCTGATCGTTCTGTTAAATACCCTCGAGGGGTGGTCGAGAACATGCTTGTTCGTGTTGAGAAGTTCATCTTCCCGGTAGACTTTGTCATTCTGGACATGAACGACGATGATAGTGTCCCACTTATTCTTGGCCGAGCATTCCTTGCCACTGCACAGGCGTTGATCGACGTCTGCGAGGGTAAGTTGATTTTGAGAGTTGGAGATGAGAACGTCACCTATGATGTTCGACATTCACTTAAACACCCCAAGTCTGCTGATGACTCCTTGTACTTTATTGATACCATCATGGAGCATGTTGGGGAGTTTTTCAGCGAGATCTGTGGAGGATCTGCCTCCGACACTCAGATTCTCGATTGGGACATTCCTGAGATTGAGATGGTTGCCATGACCGATCAGTAAACGGAGGATGACACCGAGTTACATACTCTTGAGTCTGAAGTGTCTGCTGGGATCGTACGAGACGATCCAATGGACCGACCTTCCGTCGAGAGCCCCCCTCCTTCCTTAGAGCTTAAGGATTTGCCTGCCCATCTGGAGTACGCGTTTTTGGACGAGGAGAGGAAGTTGCCGGTTATTATTGCATCTGCTTTGACGGAGGTCGAGAGAGAGAGAATGTTGAGGGTGCTTCGAGAGCAAAAGGAGGCCATTGCATGGAAGATTATTGAAATCAAGGGTATCAACCCTTCGTTTTGCACGCATAAAATCCTCATGGAGGATAATTTTAGGACCGTCGTTCAGCCGCAACGGTAGCTTAATCCGAAAATGTAGGAGGTCGTGAAGAAGGAGATAATCAAACTCCTTGATGCGGGGATCATTTTCCCCATTTTTGATAGTTCATAGGTTAGTCCAGTCCAAGTGGTTCCTAAAAAGGGTGGCATGACTGTCGTCACCAATGAGAGGAACGAGCTCATACCCATTAGGACTGTGACCAGTTGGAGAGTCTGCATTGATTACCACAGACTGAATGATGCCACGAGGAAAGACCACTTTCCTTTACCTTTCATCGATCAGATGTTGGAGCGTTTGGCAGGTCAGCAGTACTACTGCTTCTTGGATGGTTTCTCCGGGTACTTTCAGATTCCTATTGCTCCCGATGACCAGGAGAAAACCACGTTTACCTGCACATACGGCACGTTTGCCTATAGACGTATGCCGTTCGGACTATGTAACGCTGCAGCCACATTTCAGTGGTGCATGGTGGCTAT
This sequence comes from Bidens hawaiensis, assembly GCF_021521415.1. Lineage (NCBI taxonomy): Eukaryota > Viridiplantae > Streptophyta > Magnoliopsida > Asterales > Asteraceae > Bidens > Bidens hawaiensis. The sequence continues at coordinate 131,963 of NW_027491041.1, read as the reverse complement.
ATTTCATGACATGATCAAGGACTCCATGGAGGTGTTCATGGATGATTTTTCTGTGTTTGGGAGCTCTTTTGATCAGTGTCTCTCCAACCTTGAGAGGATGTTGGCCCGATGCGTTGACACCAACCTAGTCCTTAACTGGGAGAAGTGTTACTTCATGGTACGCGAGGGAATTGTTTCAGGGCATCGTATTTCGAGTTCGGGGATAGAGGTCGACCGAGGAAAGGTCGAGTCCATTTCTAATCTTCCCCCGCCCAATTCTGTGAGATCCGTCCGGAGTTTTCTAGGTCATGCTGGGTTTTATCGTCAATTCATTAAAGATTTTTCTAAGATCGCGAAACCCATGACCAAACTTCTAGAGAAGGATGCCCCGTTTGTGTTTTCTGAGCAGTGCATCGTGGCGTTTGATCTTTTAAAAGACAAACTCGTTAACGCCCCAATCATGATTGCTCCCGACTGGTCGCTTCCCTTTGAGTTGATGTGTGATGTGAGCGACTTCGCAGTCGGAGTGGTTCTTGGACAGGGGAAGGATAAGCACTTCCATTCGATTTACTATGCTAGCCGAACCTTGAATGGTGCACAGGAGAGTTACACCACCACCGAGAAAGAGCTTTTAGCTGTGGTGTTTGCATTCGATAAATTCAGGTTTTTTCTTGTTCTATCCAAGACGATTGTGTACGCGGATCATTCTGCCATTCGTTATCTCTTTAGCAAACAGATGCTAAGCCACACCTTATCCGATGGATCCTGTTGCTTCAAGAGTTTGATATTGAAATCCGTGATAAAAGGGGGCCGAGAATGTGGCGGTCGATCATCTTTCGCGTCTTGAGGGAGCTGAGTTAGGAGAGCCGGGAGTCAGGATTAATAACCACTTTCCGACAGAGAGTCTCATGTTTGTTTCAGCTTAGGATGTGGGTTTTCCATGGTTCGCCGACTTCGTGAACTATCTTGCGGACGAGTACTACCCGAAGATGTCTTAACAGCAAAAGAAGAAATTCTTTGCTGATGTTAAGTTTTACCTGTGGAACGACCCGTATCTCTTTCGTATAGGTGTCGACCAGTTGATCATGAGGTGTGTTGACGTTAAGGATGGATGGCAGATTCTGAGCCATTGCCATGTTGGACCGACAGAAGGTCACCACGGTGCGAGTTTGACAGCAAAGAAGGTTTTTGATTGTGGATTTTATTTGTCTTTGATTTTTAAAGATGCGCACGCGTTTGTGAGGAATTGTGATCGTTGCCAGCGGGTCGGCAACATTTCTTCACGAAATGAAATGCCCCAGAATGCTATCCAGGTTTGTGTGTTTTTCGATGTGTGGGGCATTGATTTCATGGGACCGTTTCCGTCTTCGCATGGAAACAAGTACATGCTTGTGGCGGTTGATTATGTTTCAAAGTGGGTTGAGGCCAATGTCACACCCCGACTAGCACAATGAGGAAGCGTAAAACGGGAATGCAACAGACACCTCTGTTATCAACACATTGTTTATAAAGAAACATTACAAACTAATTTACAATATATTACATTCCCTTGTTTTGTCATCGTTTTACAGTCTAGGTGATACAAACCAAACTAGTTCGTTAACTATACGATCTTACTACTAACTTCCTTGCTCATTTGTCTCGTTTTTCGTGCCCTTACGTGAAATCCCGACCCCAAATTTATTTCGGGTTCGGTTTTTGGCGCTAAAAACTTATCGGGTGCGACAAACAGCGCGAAAACGAGTGTTTTTCGGCTAGTTTTGTGTAAAATTATAAAAACATACTATACGTTTGTAAAAATCGAAAATATTTTCACGGATCGCTTAAAACATTTCAAATAAATGTTTGGTAAGTCTTTTTCAGCTTATCGGATGATACAATGCTTGGTTTGTAACTATCTTTCGTGATTAAATCTATAGCGGGTAGTTAAACAAGCATGTTTTCGTCTAACTTGTTTACTATCAAACTAAGGCCATATTACTAATATTTTAGCTTATAAACGTATATCACTTATAGATGGCCCCCCGGGATTTCTGGGTCACAACCCGACCCGTTCGGTTAATCGTTCGTTTGTTACGCAAAAGGCGTTTATTTGCTTAATCGGTAAATACGTACTGAGGTACTCACTTCTACAATGCGCAGATAGATAAGGCGTTGCAACGCTATGGGGTCACCCATCGCCTTGCAACCGCCTACCAGCCACAAACTAGTGGGCAGGTAGAAGTGAATAACCGGGGATCAAATGTATTCTTGAGAAAACGGTTGGTTTGAATCGTCGTGATTGGTCCGAAAAGTTGGATGATGCATTGTGGGCCTTCCGTACAGCCTACAAAACTCCGACCGGTTCCACACCGTTTCGAATGATTTATGGGAAGGCCTGCCACCTGCCTGTTGAGTTAGAGCACCGTGCGTCGTGGGCCCTACAGAGGGTCAATCCTGATATATCCGCCATGGAGGCCACTCGGTTCCACCAGTTGCACGAGTTAGAGAAGTTGAGAGATCACGCCTACGCCCAGTCGTTCAGGTATAAGGAGCAGACGAAGGAACTGCATGATAGAAAGTTGAAGGGAAACAAGCAGTTCAAGTGTGGGGATTTAGTCTTATTGTATAATTCCCGGTTGAGGTTATTCCCGGGAAAGTTGAGATCCCGATGGTCGGGACCGTTCACAGTCACTGAGGTTTTCCTGTATGGCACGATTGAGATAGAAGATAAAGGCGGGAAGTTTAAGGTGGAGTTTAAGGTGAACGGTCATAGACTGAAGCACTACATTGGCGATCCGGTGACTGATCAGACGGTCGAGGTATTCTACCTTGACTCGCTCTCCGAGACGTAGACGTGATGGATGCACCACTCGGGATACTGCCCGAGTTGTAGAGTTTATATTTTTGTTATATGTTTGTGCTATCTGTTTATTTGTTTTGTCTAATTCAGGATGTTCCAAGATGAAACCGCTCGTACTCAATCTCCATTCCAGTCGGTCGATTTAAGGGGTGTTCCATTATTAAAAAAAGATAATAAAAATAATAATAATAATAATAATAATAATAAAATTATAAAAACCAAAAACACATAAAAATATGTTTATTTCTTTATATTTTTGTTTTCGGTGTTGTACGCCGCTACATGCGAGCGAGTTTGAGTTTTGCAGGTTATAATATGCGCATGGTAGCTACGATGGCATCTTGAAGCAGGTTCTCCTGAGGTTGCGGCCGCGAATGAAATGCTATACGGTTGTTTGGTTACTACTTAGCTATTGAGGATTCTGCACACAAACCAGGGGAGTAACCCGTTCTTTGTTTTAGTCTTGTATACTTTATTTTTATTTTCTGTTTTATTTTATTTTATTTTATTTTATTTCTTTTCCTTGTACTCATCGAGGACGATTTCATTCTAAGTGTGGGGATGGGGATTTATTTTACTTAGTTGTAGAAAAATTTTGAAAAAAAAATTGAAAATTAAAAAAAAATAGTCCCTTGAAATTTGTTTTCTCTAAGTTAAACAGGAAATGATATTATTACCGAGTAGTGGTTATTTTATAAATTCTTGGTGTTTTTAAAATATATATCTATAATAAATAAGAACAGTGCCCATTAGACCCGCACATAATGTATGGTAACCGAACGGTTTAGACTCAGTAATCGATGGGTCGGTAGGCTCAGCCTTTGAGAATAAAAGGGCGGTTTGGTTGTTGACCTAATTGAACCTTTTAAATGGCCTAAATTTAGTGGAAAACATCTTAGGGGTTTTGTTTGTTTAACTAAACTCGTGACAGGACTGGAATGAAAAGCCGGGTAATTCTCAAGCCTCAAGTCACATGATCGTCTGTATATTAGTTGTTTTATCTTTTGTATTTGTTTCTATTCATGCAAAGCTATGTACTATGAGTATCAAAAAAAAAGAAAAAAAGAAAAAGGCAGAAAAAGAAAAAAAAGATGCATTTGTAATTGCGTGCACTTGAAAGAGAGCTAGAGTCTATAGTTTGTATTTGAGTCGAAATGTTTTAATCATGTGGCAATAGGTTTAAGTCAAGTTGGGGTGACTCGGCCCGGCAAAACCATAATGGAATTGGTGAAGTGGCAGCAGGGACTTTAGGTGTGGGTTCCACTTAGTCATACAAATTAATAGAATTGTCACGCCTTATTTGCCTCGGTAAGTATTAGGGGCATGGGTTTAAGTGGACAACAATACCGGCAATCGACCTGATCTAGCTTATTAGGTGAAAGTTGGAAGAAATATTTGGGTAACGGGTCACTTGTTCTAATACTTTAAAAAGAAAAAATAATAATAATAATAATAATAATAATAATAATAATAAATAAAACCAAGAGTTGTCTGTTTAACTCGAATATGATCCTGTGTAGTATTCTTTTTCAGGGACGAAAAAGTCTTAAGTGTGGGGATATTTGATTTGTTTTAAAACACACTTGTTTTCCGCACCTTTTATCTACGTATTATATTATATTTTATGTGTTTTTATTTGTTTTATATAGGTTTTACATAATCTTATTCATTTTGTAGGTTTTGGGTGAAAGAAAGAAAGAAATCGGACTTTTCGAGCAGTTTACGAGCTTTTTACGCATACGTTTTCAAGTAAAACTCAAAGCCCGACCCATTACATGTTGGAAAAGCCCAAGTCTTACAATAATATGAAGATATAAAAAATAAAAAAAAAACCCTAAGCGGCCTAGGACCTGCCGATCGGAACGGTGGGCGGGAGAAAGAAAAGAAAAAAGTTTTGTGGTGGCTAGGGAAGGAAGAAGAAGGCAAGGACAAGTCTCGGCATCTTTCACCATCAATTTATACAGCAAGGAGCAGCCCGGAATCATCCTATATCCTTACATCTTTTTCGTTGTTCATACACTTTGATTTACTTGTTCAATTGATTAGTAGTTTTGCAATTACTTGAGATATTGACTTGTTTATGATTTGTATTGATCATTGAATGCTTGAATTGATTATTGAGATGAGTTATATGATGTTTTTATTAAGTGCTCATGGCTGTCCAAATATGATTAGAGGCTAATGTTGGTGCATTATGCCAGTAGTTTATTTGTCTCGAGTCTATCGTGTCTGTAATCGTTACGATGCTTGTTTTGTCTTTATGAACTAGTTAGTTTGGTTATCTAGTTTTGGCGAACTTCTGTTTTGGCGAAGTTTGGGACAACTTCGCCTAGGGTGTTAGGCGAAGTTGTCATATTATTTAAACCTAACTTGCGCAGTTAGTAAGATAGGTTTTTGGGTGTTCGTTTTGAAAGCCGCAGCAGGGTTTTGGTGTTATTGGTATTAACATCTAATAACAAGTAACCTTTTTCCTACGTGTTACATGTTTCTTTACGTGTCTCTCGATTAAATACTTGTATCGTATATGTAGGGGATTCCGAACCCTCGTGTTACGAGATAATCCTGTGTTGATCCGGCTGGGAACCTACAATTGGTATCAGAGCATTTGCTCGTGATTGTGTGGTTCAGGATTATCACACGAGTGTTAAAATTACTCCGCTAGACTTTTCGCGGATTCTTTTCACGTAAGACATCGTTCGTTCAGTCCATTCCTACACTATACTACCCGCGTGGCACTCCATACTACCTTTTAATCATTCAAAACAAGAAAAACACTGCTCAAAATGAGATTTCACATCCAGCGAAGTTGTCGTCACCTGTCATTAGGGTTTCGGCGAAGTTGTACTTTGGCAAAGTTACTTAGTGAAGTTAGTAGGAAGTGTAGTTAATTATAACTTCGCGTCAGGCAAAGTTAGCACAAGGCGTAGTTATACTGTCTTCGCCACCACGGAATACCGTTTCAATTAGTTCCAGCTCTCGTTTCTGCTTAATATGACGTCAATAAACATCACTAAACTGGTAAAGATGGAAGTTGAAGCTGGGTCAACGACTAAAGCTCCAAAGTTACTTAAGGGCACTGATTTTGTTGCGTGGAAAGACATATTTGAGCAGTATGTGAAATATCAAGATGCAAAGATGTGGGTATGTATTCAGGATGGCTATATCCCTCCAACAACTGAGTTTGAAGGACGTGAGCAACTAAAAAAATATAATAAGATGGAGGACTATGAGAAGAAAATGTACGAGGCAGAAAGTAAGGCATTAGCTGCAATCACCATGGCACTACCTCAGGAAATTCTTCATACTTTCAGAAAGTACAAGACGGCTAGAGAATTGTGGGAAGCATTGGAGAACCGCTATGAAGGTAATGTCGGAATTCGAAACTCAAAGACAAAGTTACTAAAGACTCAGTTCTCATTATTCAAGTACTTTGAGAATGAATCACTTGATGACATCATCACAAGATACTATCACTTGATGACCAAATTGGACAACTATTCCATAAATTATTCTGAGAGTGAGATCGTGGAAAAACTTCTTGATGCTCTTCCACCAAGATGGGAGATGTACACAGTTCTGATGAAGGAAGATAAAGAATTTGATAGCTTTGATTTAGAGAAGGTGGTTAACAAGTTACGTAATTATGAGTATAATATGTTACGAAAAGAGACTCCTACTGATCAGGTTCAGGATCCGAGAATGTATGGTGCAAAAGGCTCTACAAACTCAAGCTCTAAAACAGATTCGACTGCCTATTACTCAGGCGGGGAACCAAATTCTACGCAAGATGGTCATGTGGTGATGAATATGGATGGAGATATATGCTTTGTAGCTAGTGGAAGTGGTTCTTCAAAACCTCAATCCTCAATCAGTAATTCGTCTACAAGTCCTTCAAGTGTAAACTACTCAAAGATGCCTATGAGTGTAAAATCTGCTGAACAACAATTTGCCCTTTATGCCTCTTTCATTGCGTCTTATGAGAATTACATCAAGGGAAAGATAGTTGACCCTGCAACCTTGGATGAGGACTATGATCAGATAGATGCTGATGACATGGAAGAAATGGATCTGCAGTGGCAAATAGCGATGATAGTAAGAAGGGTAAAACGGTTTATGAGGAAGATTGGACGAAAGTTCGTGGGAGAGAGACCGGGATTTGACAAGTCAAAGGTTCGTTGCTACAACTGTCAACAAAATGGACACTTTGTAAGAGAGTGTACAAATGAAAGAGTTGAACGGAGTCAGAACAGGCCTACTCAGCAGAATGGGAATGGAAGTGAAATAAAAGCCATGATGTCTCAACAGAATGGTGGATATAATTAGAACATCAAAGTTGAGGAGGTGATTGAACAAGCAAATCTGGTGAATATCGTGAGTGAAAAATGTGACAAGGAACCAGTGGAGGATCAAGCATACATGGTAGAAGTGAATGATCAGCTCTCAGAGGTACATTCTGAACCTCATTGTGAACAATGTGAAAAACTGTCTAATCAATTAAATGCTTTAACTGATCAGTATGTAAGTTTGGAAAAAGAATTAAAAATTGTAAAAGAAGAACATCATTACTCTAAACAATAGGAAAATAGTTACTCGGTCAAGATTAATGCTGGTGAAAAAGACATAAGATGCCTTAAGGCAACATTAGCTGAGAAAATCCAAGTAATCGATCTAAGTTATGAAGTTGTGGAAGAAAAAACCAAACTTATTGCTGCAAAGGACAAACAGATAGCAGATTATCAAGTGAAAGTTGTGGAACTAAACAGAAAACTTGAACAGTTTAGGAATTCTTCAATGATGCTTAATCATGTCCTAAGTGTTCAACGTTCTCCTAACGATAAAGGAGGAATTGGATACAATGAAGTTCCACCACCTTTTAACAACAACTATACTTATCATCCGTGTAATCAGCCATCTGTTTTTGTTAAACCTGATCAGACAGTAACGGGAAATGTCAGCTCCATCGATTCACCCGTTAGATTTCAATCAAGCAACACCAACATTAAATTGAACAATCATGAGAACCTCGGGAAAGATATTAATGAAACGGTTCAGAGAAAATCGTCAGTCGTGGATCAAGATTCCACGAATAAGGAGTCTGTGAACATTCGCAAAGTGGATGATGAAGTTGTGTTACTCAGACGGAGGGAGAGTGATACTTTTAGTGAAAATAAATCTTCTTTAAACCCATTCGTTCCCCTTTATGTGAAACAAACTGTCAGTGAAGCAACTTCATCTTCTGCTGCAACTTCTGAAAAAAATGTTCGGATAGACACAAATTGTCCGAACAAAAGTTATTTTCGATGTAACAAGATAGGTCACTTTGTCAGTAACTGTCCGCTGAAAAGGAAGAAATCTAAAAACATGAGGCCAACCAAAACAGAAAATGAAACGAACTTTAAAACTGGTACTGGTAAGAATTCTAATGCATCCAACTTTAATCGTTGAACAAATTTCAGTTTTCAAAGAAACCAACCTCGTTTTTTCCGAGTTAATCACAGAACGGGTAACTTCGAATCCATTAATGCTAGAAACTCAAGGATGTTTGGATGGCCTCATAATCAGTTTTCTAGAAATCCTTCTTTCAGATCAAATGAAAACTTCCCTCAAGGGAACCATAGGCAACCAAGTAGTTGGATGCCGCTTGACAGGTTTGACCAACCCAAGACCAGAAGGGCTTGGGTCCCCCGCTTTTAATTCATTTCTTTAACTATGCAGGAACAGTCGAACAGGACTGTGAACAACATGTGGGTTGTCGACAGTGGCTGTTCCCGGCACATGACGGGTAACAAGAAATTGTTACGTGATTTGAAAGCTATACAAGGTGGAAGAGTTAGTTTTGCAGGAGAAAGTGGAGGAAAAATTTCTGGAATCGGTACTGTTACTAATGGGAAAATCAAGTTGGAGAAGGTTAATTTTGTGGAAGGGTTAAAGCACAATCTTCTGAGCGTCTCTCAGATTTGTGACAAAGACTACACTGTGCACTTTACAAAGAATGAAGCACTCGTGCTTCATCCTGGTTTTAAGATTCTTGAAACCTGGGTTGTGATGAAAGCTCCAAGAGAGAAGAATACATACGTGATGGACATGAGGTCCACCAAGATGGAGACGGAAGAATCATGTCTCTTGTCAAAAGCAACAGAATCTGAGTCGGAATTGTGGCACCGAAGGATGGTCATATCCATCTACGTAAGATGAACTACATAGTCAAGAATGGGCTGGTACTTAGGGTTCCATTAAAGAATTTCAACTTTGAAGACCAATGTCTGTCATGCAAGAAAGGAAAGCAGCATAAGAAATCACATCACTCCAAATTGGTTAACTCAATTGTCACACCTTTGGATTTGCTTCACATGGATCTATTTGGTCCTATCAATGTTAAAAGTCTGGGTGGAACATCCTATTGCTTGGTTGTGACTGATGATTACTCACGTTACTCATGGGTTTATTTTTTGAAAGCTAATGATGAAACAGTGCAGTTGGTAATTAACTTGATTATCAAAGTGGAAAATATTGTTGGGGGGAAAGTCAAGTTCATCAAAAGCGATAACGGCACAGAGTTCAAGAACTATCAAATGGAGATGTTTTGTCTGCAGAAAGGGATAGAGCATCAGTTTAGTGTACCATATACTCCGCAACAGAATGGAGTAGCTGAAAGGAAGAATAGAACTCTAATCGAGGGAGCCAGGACTATGCTGGAAGATGCTAAACTTCCCGTGGTGTTCTGGGTTGAGGCTGTTGCCACGGCCTGCTATATCCTTCATCGTGTTTTAACTGTTAAAAGATTAAATAAAACTTGTTATGAATTAATGCATGGTAGAAAGCTAAATCTGAAAGGTCTTGAACCTTTTGGGTCCCCATGTTCGATCTTAAAGACTAACTCAAAATTTGGTGAGAAAGTTGACGAAGGTATTCTTGTTGGCTACGTGGTTGGGTCACCCAACAGAAGAGTCTTTAATCTATCGAATAATAAGATGGTCTGTAACACTGACATTACAAGTTACAAATCACCAAAGCCTAGCATGGGACCAGCAGAGGCTTTCAATTATAATAAATTATTCAAATCCTTTAATCTACCTTCTTTTGATTTTGCAGATACAGAAGAAAGAATGGCAACTCAGATGCTACTCGATGAAGATGAGGCATTTCTGCATCGTCCACAGTTCAATGAAAAATAAACTCCCGTGTCAAGTAATGTTGAAACTCCTGCTGTCTCAAGTGGTGATGACTTTATCAATCTGTTTCACACTCAACACAATTCAGATGAAATCTCTCCAAATCCGTTTCACACTCCTGCTTGGCATTAAAGGATAGCTCGTGGGTAGAAGCCATGCAGGAAGAATTGGCTCAGTTTAACAAAATGGAAGTATGGCGTTTGGTTGAAAAGCCACAAGATGTGAATGCAATCGGTACGAAGTGGGTATTCAAACGCAAGAGAGATGAGAAAGGGGTAATCGTCCGGAAAAAGGCAAGATTAGTAGTCAAAGGATTTAATCAACAAGAAGGGATCGACTACAATGAGGTGTTTGCTCCTGTGGCAAGACAAGAAGCAATTCGACTTTTCTTGGCCTTTGCAGCACACAAAAATATGAAAGTGTTTCAGCTGGATGTTAAAAGTGCTTTCATAAATGGCAAGGTCGATGAAGTGGTGTATGTCAAGCAACCTCCGGGATTTTCTGATCCAGACTTTCCAGATCATGTGTACAAGCTTAGTAAAGCATTATATGGCCTACATCAGGCTCCACGAGCTTGGTACGCAACTTTATCTGATTATTTGCTGGAAATTGGGTTTGTGAGGGGAAAGATCGACAGTACGTTGTTTGTAAAGTGGAATGGGAAAGAATTTCTTCTCGTTCAGGTCTATGTGGATGATATCATCTTCGGAGCCTCAAAGATTTCTATGTGTCAGGCGTTTGAAGCGGTCATGAAGAAAAGGTTTAAGATGAGTGCCATGGGTGAACTAACTTTCTTTTTGGGCTTACAGGTAGATCAGAAGAAGGATGGCATGTTCATTCATCAAACTAAATATGTTCACGACGTGCTTAAACGTTTTAAGATGGAAGAAAGCACCACGTTTGACACTCCGATTTGTGTCAACCACAAACTAGGTGCTGACTCCGACAGTGATGAAGATGTGGATCCCACTCAGTATCGAGCTATTATAGGTTCTTTGATGTATTTAACTACTTCCAGACCTGTCATTATGTTTGCAGTTTTTCTTTGTGCTCATTTTCAGGCAAACCCAAAAGAGTCACACATGAAGGGAGCGAAGAGAATTTTGTGGTATCTTAAAGGGAAGCCTAAATTGGGTCTCTGGTATCTAAAAGGAGGAGAACTGGATCTGGTAGCATACACAGACTCAAACTATGGAGGATGCAACCAGAAAAGGAAGTCAACAACTGGTGGATGTCAATTTCTAGGAGGAAGATTGGTGTCGTGGCAATGCAAGAAGTAGACTTCAGTGGCCATATCCACCTGTGAAGCAGAATATAGGCAGCATCAAATTGCTGCTCCCAGGTTTTATGGATACAACAACAAATGCGAGATTATGGTCTGAATTTCACTCAAACTCCTATTTGCATTGATAACACTGCTTCTATCTCAGTAACTAACAATCCTGTAAAACAAAACATATTTACATTCGTCATCATTTCATACGGGATTGTGCTGAGAAGAAATTAATCATGCTTGAAAAGGTTGATTCACTAGATAATTTTGCCGATCTTTTTACAAAAGCTTTTGACCGGTCCCGTTTTCAAAACCTTATTGAGCTTAACGGGATGATCAATCCCGATTAACCATCTTTTTCCTTTACACAAAAAAAAAAAAAAAAACATTACTATCGCTAAGAATTATGTGGGTCGCTCAAGTTTGAAGGACATGTTTTTGAATATGTTTGGTCCTTGTATCTACGTGTAGACTCAAAGGATAGCCATTAACCTAATAACTGAAAGCCACTAGGGCGGTTATGATAAGTTTTTATTCCTTCGCTGAAAATTATATCGGTTACACTCAGTTGGAGGGACACATATTTGTATGTGTTTGGTCCTGCTAATCCACTGGATTTTTGGGATAGCCATTTACCCAAAGACTTAGAAGTGATTGGGGCGTCTGAATATAAAATTCTTTTTTAAGGGAAATGATACACTTTTTCAGTCTATAGCTTCTCATGAAGCTTCAAAATTGATGTTAAATTGAAAATTGATCCAACCTATGGAAAATGATAGATGAACTGTTTTTGTGCGCCTAACGGGTGAAGTTATTAGGCTTAAAAGGCTTTAGAACAATCATTGTTTGGTACGGTAGCTTTCCATGGTGCGTTAATGTGATACAAATTAAAGCTGCTCGATTTAGATCATCGAGCGCACGGAGTAATCCTGATCGACGTCCAAGACACACAGCTTTGTTTGGGTATCTTGTGAATCCTGACTATGTTGCTCCACCAGAGGATGGATTTGCTGATCCAGCTCCGGCACAAGCTAATATCCCTCAACCACCTCCCGTGGTTCATGTTGCTCCAGTTCCTGTTGATCCTGTTCAAGATGCTCCTTTACTGGATGATCCAGTTATAGATCCTGTTATATCTGCTGCAGAGGGGATAGATTTTGATGTTGCTTTGGGAGTGTAAGGGATTTTTGGTACTTCCTCGGAAGTTCAGGTTTCTTCAATTTCCGTGTCTGGGGTACCATCTTCCTCGATTGTTAGTTCAGTTGGTAAATCTCATCTCTCTGGTGAGTATTCAGAGGAAACTTTATCTAATTCTTCCGATGATGAAGCTGTTGAAGCTCAGAGAGTTCTGGTTACACAAGAGAGGATCCAAGGAAAACGGAGGAAAGATTCGGATGATAGAGAGTCGGATTATGAATAGGAGTTGTATGCCTTGGTCCGTTGATCAAAGAGGGCTAGAGCTGGTGATAGCTCGAGTGTTGTTCAATTTGCCCCTCCACAGTTATCTGGTATGTCTATAGTGCCTCCCTCTTCATCCGATCCATTACTAGTGACATCTAGTGTTCCTACGGTGTCTTTGTCAGCACCATCTTGAGTACCATCTACGTTTGTAATGTCAATGCCAGCGATTGTGTCTCTACCACAACGTACTATTGCTCCGTCTGAGGTTGTGTCTATGTTTTTTGAATCTACGGTGATGGCGACTACTAGGTCCACTGTTTCAATTCCTCCTCCGGTCGCTAGTCCACCATCATCAGAAACTACGGTGACTTTGGGTATCCCTCCGCCATATGCTCAAGACATTTCTCACATGTCATTTGCCTTTGATGCTTCATTGTCAGATTCAGAGCGGATAGCGGCTCTAGAACGTGTAGTGGCTGACCAGTCAAGAATTAATCTCATTCAGACACAAGCTATTCAACGGCTAGTGGCTGAGAACCAAATTCAGTCAACTCTTCTTATTGAACATGTTAAACTTTTTGATACGCTTAAACAGTTCTTAGCATCTCATGGGGAGACCAGTTGCAAAGGGGATGAGTTGAGAACCAAGAGGAGAGAGGACAGAGATGATGATCCCAATGCTTCGAAAGATGCAGGTGGTGAGCTGCCAAGAACTTAACAAACTCTTGGAGCTTCCACATCACAGGGGGAGTCTACTGGTCCATCTGGCAGTGCAAGTGGTGAGACGGTTGTGGTGAATGATAAGGCTAGTGATCCATCTGGCAGTGCAAGTGGTGAGACGGTTGTGATGGATGATGAGGATGATATGGATGAAGATGTGTTGCCTCTTAGTGATATTGAAAAGCTTGGTGAACAGTGGCTTAGAGAAAGGTGAGATACCTGATAATAGTGTTGAACATGATATTCCAAGTGCTGGTCAAGAACGTGTGGGTCAAGATGATAATGTGTCGGGTGATTCTGAGTGGGAGGAGCAGCCACGGTGGAAAGAAGAATATGCTCATTGGTTTATCAAAACAAAGAAGCCAGTGGTACCTATGATGTTCAAGAAGAGTTATAATATTAAAGGGTATGCTGAATCGAAAAAAGGTATTATCTGTTGGTTGTATGATGATCAGCTAAAAGTGTTTATGGTGAAAAGATATGATGGGATTCAGTATTTTGCTAAGAAGTTGAGATCGTTCAATACGTTACCTGAGTGTGAGGTGAAGGACTTGGCTCGTTTAAGGTTGATTAATAGGAGTGGGGACAATTTTGCTAGTTGGGTTGGTAAAATAGTGTGGAGTGAAGTTGTTAAGGAGAAAAACTTTGAGTTGTTGAAGCCTCAAAAGGGGAAGTTGATTGAAGATACAAATTGGGGAATGCGGGATGATGGCAAGGCCTGGATGGTGATGAAGTACAAACCGATTAGATGTATGAAAGAGGTTCCAATGAAAACTATGCCTCAAGATGTGTTGAAAGATCTTAAATGGTGGTATGTTGATTGCCAGACTGTTGAAGCCATGATGGAAGATCAAGATGAACAGGAGATCTTAAGGGTGTATGATCTTATGCACTTGGTTAACTTGTCTCAAGCTGATTTGCAGGTACTAAACGAAAAGAAAATTTTTTATATTCCTGCTTGGAAAGATGAAGCGAAGAAATATCAAAGGGTGGTCTCAGTTTGTGTGAGACAAGGTGTACATGCTTGAAGATGGAAGGTACGGCTTTTTGGATTCCAAGACGAGACGAAGATGTAAGAGAAATGAAGCTACTGCCAAGGGGGAGTCTGTTGGCGCATTACGCCAGTAGTGCATTTGTCTCAAGTCTATCGTGTTTGTAATCGTTACGATGCTTGTTTTGTCTTTATGAACTAGTTAGTTTGGTTATCTAGTTTTGGCGAACTTCTGTTATAGCGAAGTTAGGGACAACTTCGCCTAGGGTGTTAGGGACAACTTCGTATTATTTAAACCTAACTTGCGCCGTTAGTAAGATAGGTTTTTGGGTGTTCGTTTTGAAAGCCGCAGCAGGGTTTTGGTGTTATTGGTATCATCTATTAACAAGTAACCTTTGTCCTAAGTGTTACGTGTTTCTTTACGTGTCTCTCGATTAAATACTCCTATCGTATACGTAGGGGATTCCACACCCTTGTGTTACGAGATAATCCTGTGTTGATCCGGCTGGGAACCTACATCTAAACTTATTAGTTCTACCTAGGAATGATGTTAATTGCTAGGTTTTGATGAGTTTATTGGATTGTTTGATTAATAGATGTATATAGTTATTGTAAAGTTTGATTTAGACAAAAAATAGGTTGTGTTTAAGGGCTGGAAATTTTGGTGATTCATTGCTTAAACCTCTTGTGTCGGTTGATTAGTTTTGTATTGATTGATCGGTGCTTGTTTGATTCTAGACTTTGTCTTTAGGGTTTGTTTGTGGTAGGTAACACCGTAGGGTTTTGTTGCGTGATTATTGGTTAAAGTATAGCGTTTAGACACCTCCTTTGAGGCTGAGAGGTGATAAGAATTTAGGGTTGTCTCATTATCTTTGCATGCTAGAATAAGAATTGCGCGAGAGCGAGTTCGTTTCTTGTCAGGTTTAGGTGTTTTGAGCGACTAGTTGATCTATTTTGGTTTAAGTTGAATTTTTCCTCTATCCTCGGTTGTGTAGTATTCATTTCCATTAGGGTCGAGTGTTGGTGAGACCGAGAGGTGAGTCAACATTAGAACACGTTAACAATTGTCGGAAGTTACACACCGTCGGCAAGAAATAAGACTGATGCGAGTGCTGGTGGATCTAGAGATAATCAGTTGCAGATAGTACCGTACAAGGATTACACGAGAGCTAAACCAATAGATGTTATTCCGGCTAGTATGCTTCTGTTTGTGGGAATGGATGGAGTTGTGTATAGTATGGTGAATGTGGATGAGATCGAAAAAGGTGAATTTGTTGATCATTCATTAACAAAAGAACAAATTGCCTTGCTTCTGGATCTAAATGAGGAAGAGGTAGATGTGTTGGGAAACAGTGTGGACGTGGATGTTGAAATAGAAGAAGGTACTAATGCAGGCATTCCACACGGGAATGTGCCTGATTTTGATGAGGTAGAGGTAGAAGATGTCACTGCTGAGGAATATCCTAAGTTCTACACTGACAACAACAATGACTCAGGAATTCCATTTTTCACTACTGAGCACTTTGATGCAGCAGAACGTCGTTTGCGAAAAGAAAAAGATAAATTTAAAGCTGCTGAAACAAGTCATGTCTCTGTTACTGAGAAAAAGCGTAAACGTGCTTTGGATGGTATGTTTGAACATAATGTTGCAAAGATGAACAAGATGATCGAGACCTTTCGTTATCATGAATGAGAAGAAGTCAAAGTTGAAAAGGCTCGAGCATCAGCATACCAAATGAAGAAGTACAAGCCAGCTAAAGATGTGAGAGGTGATTTGGTGGCATGGTAGTTTGATTCAGAACTTAAAGTATATATCGTGAAATGGGAACACGGTATTTATTACTTCAAGCGCCCACACGATATCTTATCTATGCCCAGATGGGATGTGAGAACACTAGAGAATTCTACAAATGATAATTAATGATTTAGTGCCGGACTTGGAGAAAGATCAAGCTGATGTTATGAAGCTTGAACACATGAACGAAGAAACTATGAGACGGTTGAGATCTTATAGAGGTCAGGGTCTGGCATATCGACCAAAGTTCAAACGTTTGATTGGTCATTTGGTTAATATTGATCATGTTGCACCATCAAATGATCGTTGGATTCACGACGATTCTGATTCAGAACATGAAGGTGGTGATGGTGGAAATGATGGTGGAGATGATGGAGGTAATGGTGGTCCAGGACCACAAGTCAAGTTAAGTTATGAACAGAAACGTAAGCGTAAAGGGAAAGAACCAATGGTGGAAAAGGGGGAGAAACCCAAGAAACAACGGGTTAGAAGGGGTTCGGGTATAGAGATACCTAGTCAACCGTTTATGCCGTCTACTGGTGTTTTTGCTTCAGTTATTCCTGCTACTGCTTCTCCAGCTCAACAGAGAATTCCACGATCTCCTACTCCTACTCCAATTACAGATTTTCCTCGTTCTCCGACACCTGTGCAAATGCCTACTTCTCCTATGCCTCCAACTATGACTTTGGCTACTACTGTGAGGTCTGATCCTTACATTGGAGACGTATTACAAACAGTGTTGGCACGGATGCATATACCACAGCCAACTACTCATGCTACTCCTGTTACTGCGACATCGTTGCCAAGACCTGAGCATATTTACTCATCCTCAGGGTCCGTTGCAACCAGTTCATCCAAATTTCTTCGACTTGAATCTTCAGACTCAATGGTTTCATATGATGAATCTGTTGCATCTTCAACAGACTCAAATGCAAGCTGATAGAGCGGCCCATGAGTTAGCACAACGAAATTTGTTGTGTCATATTCAGTTCACTCAACGTGAAAACAGGGAACTTCGATCCCTTATTGCTGCTCAGGGGGGGAGATTGGATAAACAGGATGAGATCATTCTTCAGTTGACATGTAAAGAAGATGAGTTAAAGAAGTTAAAGAACAATAAAGATGATCAAGATGGTACTGGTGGTGGGGTAGATCAGCAACCGGGCGGAAGTTCCACACCGTCAATAGGAAATAAGACTGATGCGAGTGCTGGTGGATCTGGAGATAATCAGTTGCAGATAGTACCGTACAAGGATTACACGAGAGCTAAACCAATAGATGTTATTCCGGCTAATATGCTTCTGTTTGTGGGAATGGATGGAGTTGTGTATAGTATGGTGAATGTGGATGAGATCGAAGAAGGTGAATTTGTTGATCATTCATTAACAAAAGAACAAATTGCCTTGCTTCTGGATCTAAATGAGGAAGAGGTAGATGTGTTGGGAAAAAGTGTGGACGTGGATGTTGAAATAGAAGAAAGTACTAATACAGGCATTCCACACGGGAATGTGCCTGATTTTGATGAGATAGAGGTTGAAGACGTAACTGCTGAGGAATATCCGAAGTTCTACACTGACAATAACAATGACTCAAGAATTCCATTTTTCACTACTGAGCACTTTGATGCAGCAGAACGTCATTTGCGGGAAGAAAAAGATAAATTTAAAGCTGCTGAAACAAGTCATGTCTCTGTTACTGTGAAGAAGCATAAACGTGCTTTGGATGGTATGTTTGAACATAATGTTTCATAGATGAACAAGATGATCGAGACCTTTCGTTATCATGAACGAGAAGAAGTCAAAGTTGAAAAGGCTCGAGCATCAGCATACCAAATGAAGAAGTACAAGCCAGCTAAAGATGTAAGAGGTGATTTGGTGGCATGGCAATATGATTCAGATCTTAAGGTATATATCGTGAAATGGGAACACGGTATTTATTACTTCAAGCGCCCACACGATATCTTATCTATGCCCATATGGGATGTGAGAACACGGTATTTATTACTTCAAGCGCAAACAGACCGTTTGTTAATCGTGGGAACGATCAGTAGGCTGGGTGGTTCTATAAGCAGTTATTACATGAAACCAGTTTCGGTTTCAAGTTCCTCAAGCCACAGGTGCCTACTCACAAGCATATCGATGAGATTGATACACGCACAGGTTGGAGGAAGATGATATTACAAGTAAAGCCACCAAAGACGATGAAGAGGGTTCCAATGAAGATATTTCCTCAGAGTCTGTTCACCTCGTTTAATTATTGGTACTCCGACAATCATACAGGTGTAGCGGTTATTGTATTCGGTCATGGTTCAAACACGAAGACGATACGTGTTATTGATCCAATTTGGCTGGTTAACTTATCTGAATCTGACAATGATGCGTTATTTACAAGTCAGATCAGGTTTGTTAACGTAAGCGACTACGAGCTTGCGATGCAGTTTCAGAAGGTTGTTAGAGTCTGTTACGCATACAAGATTCACAGTTGCGTTGACTGGAAGACCAAGATGTTCTAGAGATAAATGATAAAGAGCTCGAGACGAGGAAGAGTTTGTTGATACATGTTTTATACGTCTCGATCTTTATCAGGGTTATTAATGTAATAGATTAAAGTATAGGGGTTATAATGTAATTATGGTAAAAAGGCCATTCGCTCTATTGTAAGTTACATTCGTTACTCCGTAACGAATGTAACACATTCGTCTAAATATAAGCTCATTCGTTAACCTTGTTTAACGAATGAGATAACGAATGAGGGCTATTCGCTATCATTTTATGTACTAACGAATAAGCATGTTTATTCGTTAAAGTAATTGTAACGAATAACCTATTCGTTAAGCTTATCTTAACGAATAGGGTCATCTCCTATATATACCCCCTGTAATGTATTACTTGTAGGTTCCCCCAGGGGGCGTCGCCGATCGATACGAGATCCGCACGAGGTCTAGGAGTGCGGAATCCTCCTAGACTCGTTAATGGTGTACAAGATGAAGAACACAAACACGTACACGAACAAATACAAGAACGGGATAAACAAATCTGCAGATTCTTTATAATAATAATTAAACAAACACGTTACATACCGTAACATAAACAGAAACACGTCCGACCCGAGGTGAGCTCTACCTCGGGTCGTCCCTAACGACACTCTCTCTCTGTTTGTTCTCTCTCGACACTCAAACTGTAACACACAACTCTCTGAATTACTGGATTCTTAAAACTAAACAAGACACACGTATATATATATATATATATATATATAAACTTCAGTAGGCGTCAGTAGGCGAAGTTGTTCATAACTTCGCCTATGGCGAAGTTGTGATAACTTCGCCTGAGGTGAAGTTGTCCTAACTTCGCCGTTGGCGAAGTTGTTCTAACTTCGCCTAAGGCGAAGTTGTTCTAACTTCACCTATGGCGTCTCCGCTGGTCTGAATTGCATAGCGACGGTCACAAAATGCACCAACAGTGTCCCCTTTGACCGTTGCTCTCAATTCTAACAAACACAAAAGATCATCTGTTACAAAACATGCACCAACAGACTCCCTCTTAACTGATGATCTTCTGTTTGCTCATCAACCAGCCGTGTCTGAAACTGTCCTGTAGCTTCACAAATCTACCAATCACCCAGCGTCTTCCATATCAGATCTCCCCTTCAGTGTAAGCTTCTCCGACTATAATGATTGAGGTCTTTGAAATGCATGCATCCTCGTGCCAATAGATCATCTCAACCAATCACGTGAGTCCATCTGACTTCACCAACACGTGAAGTTGGGCGTCCTCCACAACTTCACCAACTCGTCGGCATACGATAAGGTTTAATCTTCAACTACTCAACATCAAGTGATCAATTTCATCACAAAACCACCTTGACAGAATCTAACACATGACCATTAATTAATCCGAAGCATCTTCAATCACCAGGGATAACGATCAAGAACATAAACACTTTAGTTCCCGATTAAATCCAACTTGTTCAAGAATTTTCACTCTAATAAATAAGCATCACGTTTCAGGATCCAATTCTCGAACGCCTTGAAAATAACATAAATAATATGCTCTGACCGCAATCCAATAATGATGAAAACCTTCAGTTCAATTTGACTTTCTTCAGTTGGTCAACCTTGAACAACAACAATTTCATTGCCCACAAACACCCAAATATGTGTCAATATCCAGTTTCAACCAATATCCCATTCACAACCTCAACTCCAAATCCAGAGTTGACACGTATTTGTTCACACGTAAGACCCAGAGATAACAAGTTTCACTCGTTGACGGAACAACATCTCCGGTCTCACAATAATCGTGTACACCTGGCCATACAGACGAAAACTCCAAAACACTTTTTTTTTTTTTTTAATCTCGTTAACTTCGCCTAAAGTCAACTTCGCCTGTTCATAACTTCGCCTGGCTATAACTTCGCCTGT
This sequence comes from Bidens hawaiensis, assembly GCF_021521415.1. NCBI lineage: Eukaryota > Viridiplantae > Streptophyta > Magnoliopsida > Asterales > Asteraceae > Bidens > Bidens hawaiensis. The sequence goes on along the minus strand of NW_027491041.1, from coordinate 111,367 downwards.
CCATAACTTCGCCAGACCTTATATCTTCGCTGAAACCCTACGAACAGTGATGGCAACTTCGCCTGATGAACAATAACTTCGCCTGCGGCGCTGTTCGGCCAGAAACGCACAGAAACGTGCCAGAAACACCAAAACGCAGATCTCGAACCATAGCATAAGAGCCTAAGGCTCTGATACCACATGTAGGTTCCCCCTGGGGGGCGTCGCCGATCGATACGAGATCCGCACGAGGTCTAGGAGTGCGGAATCCTCCTAGACTCGTTAATGGTGTACAAGATGAAGAACACAAACACGTACACGAACAAATACAAGAACGGGATAAACAAATCTGCAGATTCTTTATAATAATAATTAAACAAACACGTTACATACCGTAACATAAACAGAAACACGTCCGACCCGATGTGAGCTCTACCTCGGGTCGTCCCTAACGACACTCTCTCTGTTTGTTCTCTCTCGACACTCAAACTGTAACACACAACTCTCTGAATTACTGGATTCTTAAAACTAAACAAGACACACGTATATATATATATATAAACTTCAGTAGGCGTCAGTAGGCGAAGTTGTTCATAACTTCGCCTATGGCGAAGTTGTGATAACTTCGCCTAAGGTGAAGTTGTCCTAACTTCGCCGTTGGCGAAGTTGTTCTAACTTCGCCTAAGGCGAAGTTGTTCTAACTTCACCTATGGCATCTCCGCTGGTCTGAATTGCATAGCGACGGTCACAAAATGCACCAACAGTGTCCCCTTTGACCGTTGCTCTAAATTCTAACAAACACAAAAGATCATCTGTTACAAAACATGCACCAACATTACTTTATAACAATTCTGATTTATCCTTAAGTCCTCTCGTTACTATATCCAATTGCCATCTCAATACACACACTACATCAACTAAACGTATATCTAGTCTAATCGTATAACGAATCAACATGAACATCGATGTAATCACAAGATCTAGATCCTTATATGCTCTCACAGTTAGACTAGAAACACCAACAGGCTCGTGTATGATTGGATAATAACCTTTCTGCCTATCATTCAGAGAGATGTGCTAGAGAGCATACCTTATCTTCCAACGTTTCACCACATCATATTTAGCATATTTAGATTTATATCACATATGACAACTACAGACTATGGAAAGCTACCATACATTGCCAATTACTGTACTCAAAGCCTTTTGAGCTTATAATCCGTGGGTTAGTTATCTTAAACAATTTTCTATCACTTCCCAAAGTTTGAATATTATTTCTATCCAAGACTTTTAAGCTTCTTTAAAGCTTATAACTGGATAATCTTATCATATCTCTCATGAGGTCACCAAAAACAGTGTTGCTTTAGTTAAATTATTCCACAATTTCAAAAATCATTTCTTCTGAAAGTTCATTTTAAGTATTGATTTTGAATAACAGTGATGTCATTTAAGCATATTTAACAAGCACACACTTACCTAATGTCAAACACATTCATTCAGATAGCATAGAACAAATAAATCAACATATAAGTTTGTCGACCATGCTCAGAAATTCATCGAGCACGCTCGAAAGTCTAACGAGCAACTTATATCAATTAAGTGCTTGTACTCGAAAGACTTGGCTGTGTACTTGAGCAGTAGACATGTGCTTGGAATACTTAGAAAGTTTCTCAGAACGCATGTCCATGCTTGACCACAAGTAACACAACCTTTGTGCTTGAGTTACTTGAGAAATCTCAAGTATGGTTTGTTTGTGCTCGAAGAACACACCACAACACAGAGTTATACTCGAAATACTTCGGAAAAGTTTTCAAGACAGAATTCTATGCTCGAGAAACTGAGCTATGACATATGTGCTCGAAAGACTTAGAATAGTCTTACAAGTACCATTGCTTGTGCTCGAGGAGCTACAAGCACAATATTAAGCACAATTTCAAGCACATATTCATGTTCGGAGTACTTAGAATCACAAAAATACATCATGCAAGCACAGATCAAAATACCAAAAGCTACAATTAGCAATTTCAACAAGATTTTCATACAAGACCAGTCACATACATGATTCATGCAATTAGAATAATCAGTTAAGCATAGGAAATCATCATGCAAACATTCAAAGTGAGTAGCACAGATAATCAGTAAGCATCTCACTCAAGCACACATCCTAAATCAAACTTCATCAGCATTTATCATTCCTTGGCATTTTAACATAAAATGAAATCTAGTTTTATCTAAGGGTTTGGTGAATAAATCAGCAAAATTATCAGATGTATCTACCCTCTTCATTTATATTAAACCTTTTTTCCTGACAGTCTCTAATGAAATGATGTCTAATTTCAATGTGCTTAGTCTTAGAATGTTGGACTGGATTCTTAACAATGAACATAGCAGCAGTATTATCAATTAAAATAGGTGTAAGTAAGAAATTCAAACCATAATCCAGCAGTTGATTTTGAATCCACAGAGCCTGTGCACAGCAGGCAGAAGCAGCAATATACTCAGCTTCAGCAGTAGAGATTGACACTACAATATTCTTCTTGCATTGCCAAGAAACCAACCTATTCCCTAAAAACTGGCATCCTCCATAGGTTGATTTTCTACTCATGTTGCAACCATCATAGTCACTTTCTGTGTAGGCCATCAAGTCAAAGGAAGGGTTCTTTGGATACCAAATCCCCAAATCTGGTTTTCCCTTTAGATATCTGAAGATCCTCTTAACTGCTAGCATATGTGAGACCTTGGGGTTAGCTTGGAATCTGGCACAGACACACACAGCAAACATAATATCTGGCCTAGATGCTGTGAGATACATCAGTGATCCTATCTTGGCCCTATATTCATGCTGGTCCACCGGCTCCCCCTTTTCATCAGGTACCATTTTCTCATGTGTGTCCATCGGTGTAGACACTGTCTTGAAGTCTTCGCACTTGAATTTGTTAAGAATCTCTTGTACATACTTTGATTGATTAATAAAGATTCCATCAGCTTTCTGTTACACCTGAAGTCCAAGGAAGAAATTCATTTCCCCCATTGAGCTCATCTTGTACTTGGATTTCATTACTTGCTCAAACTCCTTGCACATTTGTTCATTTGTAGAGCCAAAGATAATGTCATCCACATACACTTGCAACAGCAGCAGATCCTTGTTCCACCTTTTGTATAATAAAGTTTTGTCTATAGCTCCTCTGCAGAAGCCATTATCCAACAGATGGTTAGATAACTCATCATACCAAGCCCTTGGTGCTTATGCAGTCCATATAGTGCTTTGCTGAGTTTGTAAACCTTGTTGGGATGAACTGGGTCTTCAAATCCTGGAGGTTGAGTGACATAAACTTCTTCATCAATCTTTCTATTTAAGAATGCAGATTTTACATCGAGTTGATAGACTTTAATGTTCATTGATGCTGCATATGCCAGAAAGATCCTGATAGCCTCTAGTCTTGCAACTGGAGCAAAAACTTCTTCAAAGTTCACTCCTTCCTCCTATAAGCATCCTAGAGCCACCAATCTTGCTTTCTTCTTGATCACTATCCCCCTTTCATCTTTCTTGTTTCTGAACACCCATTTTGTTCCAATAGCATACTTACCTCTGGGCTTGTCAACCAAGTCCCATACATGTAAGTCTCTGAATTAGGCTAACTCTTCCTGCATAGCTTCTACCCAGCTGTTGTCTTTTAAAGCTTGATTAATGTTCTTTGGTTCAACTTGGATAAGAAGCAGGCATACAGACAGATGTTTGCCTTTTCAGAAGAGCTTCTAGTCACTCTTTCATGCAAGTCTCCTATTATATTTTCTGCAGGGTGATTTCTTTCAATAGAGGTGGTTTGCACAAACTGTTGTGAAAACACTTCTGTCTCTAGATTGGTCATATTAAACTCAGCAGATTCACTTTCAATTCTCTCTTGAGCTTCATCGTTTGATTGAGTTTGATTAATCTCTGATGATAATGCTTCATTTGACCCAATATGTAGAGAGCCAAACAAAGACTGAAACCTATCTTCAAATTGATTTATCGCTTCAGTCTGAGCAGGTTGTTGGCTTTGAATGGGTTCACTCTCTACATCACTTGGACCTTCATTAGACACTTCAATTGCAGCATCTTGTTCATTCATCTCAAATTCAGAAGGTTGTTGGTTGCATCTTTCAAAGTTAAATCCAATTGGATTTGGAGCAACAGACGACCATAGCTTGTCCAGATCAACTTGTTTTTGTTTTGTCGTTAAAACTGTTTCTGTACATGCTGTCATCCATATCTTCATTGTAAATTTTGAAAGATTTGATCATCTTTTCCAAGTCAAAAAGCCATTTGGGACCTTCAACATTGTTAAAGTGGTTTCATTGAATATTATGTCTGATGACTCAATGACCACCATGTGCTCCTTCACATAGACTCTGTAAGCCTTTGAATGAGATGAGTAGCCCACAAAGAAACATTCCAGAGATTTTGACTGGAATTTGTTTAGATAGTCCTTTGTATTCAACAGTGAGCATCTACATCCAAAAGGCTTCAAGAACTTCACATAGGGCTTTCTTTTGAAGATAAACTCATATGGCGTCTTGTTTTGAGCCTTGTTTAGTAGAACCCTGTTCTGCACATAACATGCAGTGTTGATTACTTCTGCCCAAAAAGTGACTGGCAGGTTTGCATCAGCAATCATGGTCCTTGCAGCTTCAATCAATGTTCTGTTTCTTCTTTCTGCAACACCATTCTGTTCAGGAGTTCTAGGTGTACCGTATTGTTGAAATATCCCCTTAGAAGTGCAGAATTCTTCCATTGTTCCATTCTTGAATTTTGTCCCATTGTCACTTCTAATGACTTTGACCTTCCTTTCAAGCTGATTTTCCATCTTCAACACATAGGATCTGATCAATTCTGTGGTTTCATCCTTGCTGCCCATGAAGTATACCCAAGTAAACCTTGAATAATCATCAGTGATCACTAAGCAATATCTCTTCTTTCCAATACTTGGAACACTTACAGGACCAAATAGATCCATGTGTAACAGTTCCAAGACCTCATCAATGGTGTTTATCATTTTGCTCTTATGTGAGGATTTATGTTGTTTCCCCTTAAGGCAAGATGTGCATTTTTCTTCCAACTTGAACTCTCTTGTGGGAAGGCCAACAACATGTTTACATTTCACTAGCTTGTTCATGTTCTTCAAATTGACATAACACATCTTCCTATGCCACAGTTTGGTCTCATTTTCAGTGGCTTTGGAAACAACGCATGAACCACCTCTAGGTGTAGCAGGATTCATTCTTAGCTCATAGTGGTTGCCATTTCTTGGAGCCATCATCATGATCATCTCAGTTGGAATCACAAACTCAGGCTTCAAAATCAGGCAGTGTTCAGCATTGAAGGCCACCTTGTACCCTTTATCACAAACTTGAGAAATGCTGAGTAGATTGTATTGTAGTCCTTCAACATGTAGCACATTCTCAAAGGATACTTTGCCATTGGTGAGTGTTCCTCTTCCAACAATCTTCCCTCTATTTTCATCACTCCAAAAAGCAACTGGCCCTTCATGCTTCTTTTCATAATTGATAAGTGCAGTTTTGTCACAAGTCATGTGTCTGGAACATCCACTGTCCATGTACCATAAGTCATTATTATACAAGGACTGTTCCTGCATATACATACAAAATAGAATTAGTTAGATTCTGAGTCACAAACTGCATAAGTTTGTAATTCAGTATCAAGTGAAGATTCATCAGGAGTTGGAACTGGAACAGGAAGTGGGTCTTCATACACAACTTCACATTCTTCTTCTGAGTATGATTCTAACCCAGCTTTCATAACTTGTGACTTGATTAATTCTTTAGTTTGCTCAATCACATAGTTTTTCTTTTCAGTCAACTCCTTCTTAGTCTTCCATTGGAACCCTCTTGGTTCATAACCCTGCTTCAACAAAAATTTCTCATCCTCATTGAGAACACCAGGTCTAATCTTTTCTTTTCCTTTGTCATTTGACCTTCTGTTCTTTGCAGGTTTGCTTGATACCTTCGTATCATCCTTGATCTTCAAGACTTGTTTCAGTCTCTTTTCTAGCACAGATCTCTTTTCTTCATCATCTGAATTGCCTTTTTCTTCATTTAAGTATCTTTGATACATTTTCCTGCATCCTTTCATGTCAAAGCCACAGACCACATTAGGAACCACAAACTCTTCCTCTTCAAACTAGCAAGAGTCAGTGTGATGACCATAGGCATCACATTTCTTGCACCAGACTTTGGCATAGCTCCCCATGTCTTCAAGAAATTGCTTGTCTTTAATCTTGTCACTGGGTTTGGGAAAGTCAAAGCCTAGGGAAGTTTTAGGACATAAAGAGTTGCTGAAGTCCATCTTAATTGGTTTGTTCAGATCAGGCTCCAGATGATATTTTTCTTTGACAAACACTATAGGCTTCAACTTGGAAGGGATTCTTGAACTGCTTCCATTTTCTTTTCCAACAAATCTTCTCATGGGTACATACTCCGCATCTCCAATGTCAAATAGTTCATGGTTTCAGAAGACTGGATAGATTGGAGGATGTGACTGATCATAAGTAGATTTCATTGTTTCTTCAGTTCTTCTTTTGTTTTCTAGCTGTGGCCTAGCACAGATGTCAAACACCACATGTTCTTTTCTAATCTTTTCATGGTGCTTTTTCATCTTTGGAGTCATCTTTGGCAGAAGGGGAATCTTTTCACTTTTCTTTTTGCTCGATCCCTTTTTATTCTTGCCCTTAGATGACTTTGTGCTTCCGCAGCTGCAGTTACTATCTTCACTTGAGTACTCACTCCATTTCTTTTTCTGGTCATCCTTCTTTGCATTTGTCTGCAATTCTGATTCCTCATTTTGTTTTACTGCAAACTCTCCATTCTTATCCACAAACACATCATCATATTGCTTCACAAACTCAGCTTTATCATCAAACATGTTCTTGAATTGTTTCAGATATTCGCTTCTGCTTTCCTTGTCTACTTTCAGTGGGTAGCTATCACAGAAAGGTGGTGGCACCTTTTTGTACTTTCTTCTTCTGTTATCTTATCCACATAACCCACTATATTTCCTGTAGAGACAAGGTTCTTCAAGAATCCCATTGAATCGGCAAGTCAGCATTCTTCAATTTCTCTTCAGCATACATCTTTTTCAAACCCTCAATTTCAAATGTCATTTTTGATTGGGTTCGGTATGCCTGCATACAATCCTCTTCAAGCCCCTTGATTTGATTTTCATAAGTAGCTTCATTGGCTTCGGATACATTCAAGAATGCTTCCTTTCTCCCACACTCAGTTTCCCACTTTCCAATCTCCTGATTGAGTTCATCAATGGTAATAAGAAGATCAGAAATTGAAATATCAGATTGTACCTGTGCATTTGAAGATTCAGACTTGTCCTATACTTTTGCCATAAAAGCAATATTTGCCTTCTCAATCTCAGCTGCATGGTTGCTCCAATCAAACTCCCCATCCTGAGACACCCTTGTTACTGCAACGTTTCCTTGATCCCGAACCTGATTTACATTGTTCTGATTAACTCTGTTCTGATTAGTGTGAACCTGCATTTGGTTGTTTCTTTGGGGTTGAAGGGTTTGTTGCTGGGGTCAGTTTGGATTTTGATAGGGGTTTTGGTTGGTGATCTGAGTTCTCTGGTGCTGGAAATTCTAATTCTGATTTTGATAGAATTGGTTCTGATTCACTTGGTTACCTACTTGCTTTGGCATGTTGCACTCTCTAGCAAAATGTCCTGGTTGTTGACAATTGTAACAGATAGCTTTTGACTTGTCAAGCCAATCCTTTCATTTGGTCCATTAAAGCTTGTTCTTCCAGTTCTGTTATACAACCTTTTGCTCCTCACGGCTAACATAACTGCATGCCACTTTATGTCCATGTCTTCCAAGTCATCAGCACCGATTTACTCAAGATCTTCCTACACAATACTTGTGTTGATCAGGTTCTTGGCGACAAAGGCATGATATGACTCAGTAAACATAGAGACAATGCTTGATAGTATGTTCCTTGAGCATTATTGTTTTGCATAAATGTTGACTGTCCATTTGTTGAAGAGGTAGTATCATCTTCAATCAACTGAACATTAAACCTTGAGTGGCCACTACATGTTGAACTTGTTTCAGATGGCTCTTCAATAATAGGCTGCTGGTTCTTGATTGAGAGATTGCCCATTGGTGCTACAAGAGCATTGTTCACTTGAAAACATGGCTTGCCCTCTCTAATCATATGATTTTCGATCATCTCTTGTTCTGCAGCTTTGAGAAATGCAATCACATCATCCAGCTTAAAATTGGGGAAACTGACTTTCTCCTTAATAAACTTGTTGGCAGTGTACCATTCACCGGACAAGGATGATAAAAGCTTCTTATTCAGCTCAAAGTCAGAGATCTGTAGCTCAGTTGTTCTTATGTCATTTACAATCATCATAAACCTCTACAATACTGATTTTAATCTCTCTCCGTCTTTAAACTTGAACCTGTCTAGTTGTTGCTTCAATCTATCTTTCTTGATATCTCTTAGTTTAGTATTTCCTTCAAACATGTCTATGACCGCATCATACATACCCTTTGCGGTTTTGTGATGATTGACAGTTGTCAAGATTTCCCAAGAAAGACCTAACTTCAGCATAGACAAATCCTTATCGTCCTGTTTCTTCATTTTTAGCTCAACAGTGGCATTGTTGCTCGGAGCTATTGAAGGAACATAGTTTCCTTCAGTGATGGAAGTCCAAAGCTCTAGGTTGTTGTAGTTTACAGCTGCTTCGAAGAGCACCTTCCATTTAATGAAGTTTTCTTGTCCAAGCAATCTAGGAATCTTGTTGGTAGAGACTTCTTGGTCTTCCATTTTAGCAGATCTGGAATTTGCAGTAGTGAAACAGAGTAAAGCTTCAAGCTTTTTCACAAACCTTCTGTCCCGTGGCCTTCAGCGAGCTTCACAAGCTCTTTTACCACTTGTCAGGACCGTGAGTCGGGTGAAACCTGAGAAAGGTTGACAAGAACACACTAACTCTGTTATTCGAAGGCCTGTTGAATATCCCGGCGGAATCAAGATATCCAACAAGTGGGAATGAAGGAGTGAAAATAACAAACACGAAATGATAATAACTAATCAATAAAAGCACATTCCAGACAAAGATTCACTATATTAATTGAGTCATTAATGAAACAGTGAAAGGAATATCTAGGGTTTTGTGTGTGACGGCGGCGGCGACAGTACGAGGAAACAAATAGAATATTCTTTTAGAATGTTTCTTGTATTGTGTGTGTCGTTATCCATGTCCATACCCTAAATGGAAACCTAGGACCCTATTTATAGACCCTGACATTCCATCTAGAAGTTCCTAATCATTACACAATGAAATACAAAATAATACAAATGTTGAGTCCTCGATCAAGGTAACAATCTTGCTCGAGCAGACTCACTATGCTAGGTATGCTCGACGAATGTCCTCGATCATACTTTACTTAGAATATCTTCGGTGAAGATATTCTCCTCCAGCAAGCTTCATTCCTCTTGACTAATCAATGCTTTGCTCGAACTAGTCCATCGAGCAAGCTCATTATTCTTGATGTCTTCAGTCTTCTTATTCAGCAATCTTTAGCATACTCAGACGTAAATCTTGCTCGGGGAACTGAACTGTGCTCGAAGTCCTTGCTTTGATCATGTGACATCTTCTTATTGCATCCATGCTTGTCCCCATGTGCTCGATCATCCTGTGCTTGTAACACTTGATTAAAACTTGTATGATCAAGTTGTTTGCTCGATTGGCAATCCATGCTCGATAGAAGAACACTTTTGCTCGTTGAAGTGTAGTTTGCTCGAAGCCTTAACACTTAGAAGAATTAACCATTTAAGGTTCTGAAGACCTTGCTCGAAGTAGTAAAACCATGCTCAATCGTCTAGGCTTGCTCGAAGTCCATACTTAGCCATTTTCTGAGTAGGTTGAGAAGATTCCAATCTTCCTTATCAAAATTCCGACCCAACAAATATTACTTGCACGATTGGGAAGCCTCATTAAGTATGATCATACACCCCCCTTTGCACTCTGATCCATTTGTATCGAGTGGAAAAGGGCCTCATTATCCAAGTACATTGGTTGTTACCAATTGAAAAGGACCTTACTTGCGCGATTATCTAAGTGCGTTGGTTGTACCAACTAGAAATGACTTACTTGCTCGTTTATCACATGTCTATGAATTGTATGGTTTTTAAGTACGTGTTTAAATTGTGGAAATCTGACCAGCTGTATTTATAGCTGCCCATATTTTATACATATGTTACAGGTACCGTGATTAAAGGTTGAAGTATTGAAGACACTTAGATTACTTAGGGTATTTCAATAAAAGAACGAATGTTATGATTATGTTTTGGTTTGAACATGTATTGTTTACTTTGGAACTTGTGTTACATGATGTTTTTAAATGAATTAATGTTATTATTGTCACCAAATAGTGTCACGTGTGTTTGAACAATCTGTACGTCACACTCGGGTGTTTTCGCTTAAGCCAGGGTGTTACATATTGGTATCAGAGCCGTGGCTATAAGATAGGCCATTAGACGTAGTGTTCTAGTTTAGCTATAGCTTAATTGTTCAAATTGTTTAGATTGCATGATTAGAAAATTATGTGGGCCTTTATTTGATTGTTTGAACGCACTCACTATTATTGCTATATTGCTTAATTCGCTTACGCCTCATGTACACAAAAGCACATACAAGTCCAAGGCTTAGACCTAAAAATCTAAATTTTCAAAGGATTTACAAACAAGTTTCGTTCGGGTGTTCCGATAATTCTTCTACATAAAGATGATTCGTCATGGCGGGTATGTAGTAACCGGAAGGGGGACGTGCTTGTTTCCCGAACTCTTGACATCAAGGTCCATGAAACCTAAGGATAAGCAATGCGCATATATCCAATCAGACGCTGGACCCGGTTGCTTAACTGGAGAGTTCGGGAAGGGCATGAAACTTATTAGGCCAATACGTACCACCATACGAGTCACCACTTTATGTCTTCAACCGTGATCATGTCCTCTTTGTGATAAAGATATGGTTGCATCCCTTAGGATGTCACACAAGTCATGGTGGTTCATGCAACGTGTGACTCCAACCCTCTATATTTTACAATGTGTTTTAACCGAAAGTCTGTCAAGTCGTGGTGATAGACGAATACCTAGCTTTTGGTTCGATTTATTTTTCGAAATTTCGATTTTGTGTTGGAACATAAGAGTCCATGGTGGTTCACGAAAACTCTAAGTTCCTCACAACACTTATTATATTTATGGTTTTCATATTTTAACAAACTTTAACAAAGATTTCTTTTCTTTATATATCATGCACTATTCCGAGTTTCACGATTTTCGTTACCCTTGTTCGTAGAATGGCTTCCCGTAACCTTAAGCGTCGATCATATGGACCATCTAGCCACAAGATAACTACCCAAATAACTAAGCACCTGACAGCGGTCCTCCCCAATATCATGACTCAGATGCACCAGAACATCATGGCTAACGTTAACCCTCCTCCTCCTCCCCCGCCATCAGCTCCCGTTGTAACTGACAAGAACTTTACTGATGCCAAACCTACCAAGTTTAATGGAACTCAAGGTGCCACTGCCCTACTTTAGCGGTACAAAAAGATGGAAAGCGTGTTTTACCAAATTGAATGTCCTGATGATAACCGAACCCGATTCGCTACATGTATGTTCGAGGAAGGCACACTTACATGGTGGGTCAAGGAAAAGACGAACCGCGGTACTGAAGCTGCCGTGGCCTTGCCATGGAACGAATTGAAGGATCTCATGACCCAATAGTATTGCCCTCCAAATGAGCTTATGAATTTGGAGGCTGAGTTTTGGAACCTTAAGCAAGAGGGTGGTGAGCACTCCGCTTACACCACTCGTTTTAACGAGCTTAGTGTGTTGGTGCCGCATCTTGTTACCCCTACCTTGCGTGCCATCGAGAAGTACAATAGGGGACTACCGAGGCAGATTCAACACGGTGTTTTTAGTAGTTTGCCTAAAGAACTTGGCGACGCAATCAACCTAGCCGCAACCTTAACCGATAACCATGTCAAAGCCAGGACTTTGACATTAAATCATCCAAGAAACCAATCGATAAACCTGCTGCTGAACCCAAATCCGAATCATCCAAACCCGCATACTCCTCCCAAAACCGCAACAAGAAGCGCAAGAACTATGCGCTAACCTAACAACCCCAACCTCAAGCCAATCCCGCACCACCTCTCAAGAAACCCTATGGCGGACCTCACCCGTTTTGTAGCACCTGCCAACGTCACCATCCCGCCTATGCCTTTTGCCGACAGTGCACCCGTTGCAACCGTTACGGGCATCTTAGCCCCACTTGTCGTGAAACCACCATAGTGGCTCCCCCGCGGGCTGCTCCACCAAATCCCCGACCCGTACCATATGTCCAACCCATCAACCAAACGAGAGCTTGCTATAATTGTGGCAACCTTGGCCACTTCCGCAACGTGTGTCCACGACTCAAAAACGTGAACACACTTCGGCTGGCTCCTGCTCCTCAATTCCAGCTCCAAGCTTATCAAGCCTACCAAGCGATTCAGCCACAAGTTACTCAATTGTTGGCTAATCAAGCTCCACCACCGCTAGCTATTCAAGCACCTGCTCCTCAAGATAGACAAGCCGCTCAAGCCGTTGCAGCTCCTCAAGATAACCGTGGGCGTGCTTTCATGATGAATGCCCACCAAGCACAACAAAACAGCGATGTGGTGAACGGTACATTTCTTATAAACGACCACTTTGCAACCATTTTATTTGATACCGTTGCCTATATGAGTTTTGTATCTTTTGAATTTGAGTCCTTGCTTGCTAAACCTTGGTCTAAACTTACGAGCTCGTACACTGTTGAAGTAGCGAATGGTAAATCCGTGACGATCGATTCCGTTATTCGAAGTTGCAAGATGAATCTTAACGGCCACACGTTCTCAATAGACCTCATCCCGATGCAATTGGGAAGTTTCGACATCATAGTAGGCATGGATTGGTTGTCCTCTCACCGTGCCGAAATCGTTTGCTTCGAGAAGATTATTCGTATTCCGATTGCAGATGGTCAAACTCTTCGTGTTATTAGTGAAAAGCCTTCTCCTTCAAGCCTTAACCTCATAACTTTCTCTCAAGCCCATACGTACTTACGCAAGAATTATGTAAAATTCGTGGCTCACGTTGTTGAAAAGAAGGAGGAAAAGATCGAAGACATTCCGGTTGTTCGCGAGTATCCCGAAGTGTTTCCCGATGACGTTTCTGGTCTTCCTCCCGTTTGAGAAGTTGAATTCCGCATTGACCTGGTGCCTAGTGCAACTCCGATTGCAAAGGCTCCTTACCGTCTTGCACCCTCCGAGATGCAAGAATTGTCTACCCAACTCCAAGAACTTTCGGAAAAAGGGTTCATCTGCGCTAGTTCATCTCCTTGGGGCGCACCCGTTTTGTTCGTCAAGAAGAAAGATGGTTCCTTCCGTATGTGTATCGACTACCGCAAGCTCAACAAGCTTACTGTCAAGAATCGTTACCCCTTGCCTCGCATCGACAATCTCTTCGATCAACTTCAAGGAGCCTCCTGTTTCTCCAAGATTGATCTTCGTTCGGGTTATCATCAACTACGCGTGCATGAAGATGATGTACCCAAGACCGCCTTCCGAACTCGATATGGACATTACGAGTTTAGGGTTATGCCCTTTGGGTTAACCAATGCACCCACGGTGTTCATGGACCTCATGAACCGCGTGTGCGAGCCATACTTAGATAAATTCGTGATTGTCTTTATTGATGATATTCTCATATATTCTAAGTCCAAAACCGAGCATACAAAGCACCTTCCTTCCATCCTTGATCTCTTGAGGAAGGAACAACTTTACGCGAAGTACTCGAAGTGTGAATTCTGGTTGAACGAGATTCCATTCTTAGGGCACATAGTAAACGAAAAGGGTATTCACGTTGACCCCGCCAAAGTCGAAGCCATCAAGAATTGGAAGACTCCAACCTCTCCTACCGAAGTTCATTCCTTTCTTAGTCTTGCTGGTTATTATCGTCGCTTCATCCTCAATTTTCCTAAGATCACTTTGCCCCTAACTGCTTTGACTCACAAGGATAAGCCTTTCGTGTAGGGACCAAAGCAAGATGAAGCTTTCCAAACTCTCAAACGTATGCTTTGCGATGCGCCGATCCTTGCTCTCCCCGAGGGCAATGAGGACTTTGTTGTCTATTGCGATGCTTCCAATCAAGGCCTCGGTTGTGTCCTTATGCAACTAGGTAAAGTTATCGCCTACGCTTCACGGCAACTCAAAGTTCATGAAAGGAATTACACGACGCATGATCTCGAGCTCGGTGCCGTTGTTTTTGCGTTGAAAATTTGGATAAATTACCTTTATGGCAAAAAATGTGTGGTATTCACCGACCACAAGAGTCTTCAACACATTTTTGACCAAAAGGATTTGAACATGCAGCAACGTCGATGGGCCGAATTACTTAGTGATTACGACTGCGAAATTCGCTACCACCCCGGTAAAGCAAATGTTGTAGCCGATGCCCTTAGCCGAAAGACTCATGTGAAATCTATCTTGCTTCATTGTGTGACCGTTCTAACCGATCTCCAACTCCGAATCTTTTAATCCCAACATGTGTCGATCACCGAGGGTAATATGCACGACGAAATGTCTTGTGGCGCTGAGCTTCAACTCGAAACTAAGCGTCATGGTTTGTTGTATTACCTTAATCGTTTGTGGGTTCCCAATCGTGATGATCTTCGTACTTTCATCATGGACGAAGCTCATAAGTCACGATATTCTATTCATCCCGGTGCGGATAAGATGTATTTCGACTTACGGTCCATGTTTTGGTGGCCCGGTATGAAGAAAGACATTGCATTGTACGTCACAAAGTGCCTTACTTGCGCCAAAGTTAAGGCCGAGCATCAGCAACCATCTGGTTTACTTGTGCAACCGCACATCCCGATTTGGAAATGGGAAGATGTGAACATGGATTTCGTATTTAAACTCCCAACCACTCGAAACCGCCATGATGGAATTTGGGTTATTGTTGACCGTTTAACTAAGTCCGCGCACTTTATTCCAATCAATGAAAAGTTCTCGATTGATCAACTCACTCAAATCTATGTTCAACGCATCGTGTGTCGTCATGGTGTGCCCTTGCGTATTATTTCCGACCATGATAGTCGTTTTACTTCTCGCTTTTGGTCATCTTTGCAAGTTGCGTTGGGAACTCGTTTGGACCTTAGCACCGCCTATCACCCTCAAACCGATGGGCATACCGAGCGAACGATTCAAACGCTTGAGGATATGCTTAGGTCTTGTGTTTTGGATTTTGGTGGAAATTGGGATTCTCACTTTCATTTTATCGAGTTTTCCTACAACAATAGTTTCCACACAAGCATCGGTATGGCTCCATTTGAAGCACTCTATGGTCGTAAATGTCGTTCTCTGATTTGTTGGAATGAGATTGGTGAAACCCAAATCAACGGTCCTGAACTTGTCCAAAAGACCACTGATCGAATTGCGCAAATTCGACAAAATCTGTTAGCCGCTCGTAGTCGCCAAAAGAGCTATGCGGATAACCATAGACGACCTCTCGAGTTCAACGTTGGTGATCGTGTTCTTCTCAAGGTATCTCCTTGGAAGGGTGTTGTTCGTTTCGGTAAGAAAGGTAAACTATCTCCTCGATATGTTGGACCTTTCAAAATTCTCAATCGTGTTGGTAGCGTGGCCTATACTCTTGAACTTCCACAAGAACTCGACCTGTCGAACCTTAAGAAATGCTTAGCCGAGGAAAATATCCACATACCACTTGACGAAGTGCGCATCGATGAATCTATGCACTTTGTTGAGAAACCGGTGGAAATCATGGACCGCATGGACAAAGAGACCAAACGTAGCCATATACCTTTGGTAAAGGTTCGTTGGGAATCTAAACGAGGCGCTGAATTCACTTGGGAGCGGGAAGACCAAATGCGAACTAAGTATCTTCATTTGTTTGATACGGAGTCTGTTGTGTAATTTCGGGACGAAATTTTCAAAAGTAGGGAATGCTGTGACATTCATCAATTTTCGATCCGTATTTGTATTTGTAAACCCGACTCGTTGGGTCGTTTCGATGTATTGATTATTTGTTTATCATTAATAGAAGCGTTCCCGACATTTATGTTAAAACATTCGTTCATTTATTTCTACGTTCCATTACTCGAGACTTATCGATAACCCGCTTAAACGTGTAAATAATCCAAAACCGAAACTATATATATTAAATATAAAGTTTAGGGTTAAAAACGTAAACTTTAAATACTTTTTATAACTTAAAAGATATTAAGCCTCATTTATAATGTTTAGGAAACTTGAGGGACCTGAAATGTAAATACTATTTAAATTATATTATTTTAAAAATTAAACCAACCCTATCCCGTCCCCCCATTCCACCGTTTTTCCGGCCACCCTCCGGTTGTCGGAATCGGCCCTGGAGGTGACTCAAACACCACCAAACCTTATTATTTTAACCAAATAATTATATAAACGTTTTTCTCCGTTGACCTAAAATATTAACCGACTAATTAATTGAGATTCCTTGTCGTAAAACACCCTGTAATCGCCGCCGGATTTCACGAGATCCATCATTAATGAAATTAACGCGTACACGCTCCAATTGTAAATAATCCATCATTACAACTTCATTCTCTCCAATCCCCCTCTAATACACCGATTTGTCTGTAATTGGGAATTCTATTTCTGTTTTTCCGGCAACTGGGTTTCGGTCAAACATTATTTTTCAAGTATTTAATTAACATTTTAAATCCTTT
The DNA here is from genome assembly GCF_021521415.1 of Bidens hawaiensis. NCBI lineage: Eukaryota > Viridiplantae > Streptophyta > Magnoliopsida > Asterales > Asteraceae > Bidens > Bidens hawaiensis. The sequence continues at coordinate 94,552 of NW_027491041.1, read as the reverse complement.
TAAAAATAAATTTATAAAAACCTTTTTAAATTAAATAAAAATTATGTAAATTAACTATAAAATATATCTCACCATTATACACTTAAAAACCAAGTTGTTCGTTTACGTAAACCGTTATTAAAAATCGTTTATTAATCGCAACGTAAACTTTAATATATTAAAAATCGTTTCTTTAAAACAAAAGTTGTATTTTCGACTTACAAACAATGGTTGGGGTATTTCGAACGTGCAAACTTCACATCCCCACCGATAAAATATTTATATCATATTAATAACCGTTATTTTTCCATTAAAACATAAATAACAACATTATAATCAAAAGTATAAAATAACATGAAATATCCAATAAAAATACAATCTCGTAAGGTTATCGATTAAGTCTTGTTCTTACTTATTTTAGATCACACGTTTCGGCTTTCGTGACGCATTCGGTTGTTTGCATCCTTCAACGCTTTCAGGCTTCTTTTATTACCTTATTCATAAGGTGAGTTTTTCACCACCCCTTTTTAATGTTTTAATGTTTTGGGGTAGCATATGTATCCTTATAAAAATTCAATTATTGTTTCTTCTATTACAAAACTACAATTCGTAAATGGACTTGTGTGTTACTTGTATTACTTGCACGAATATTACTTGCACGATTGGGAAAAGCCTCATTAAGTATGATCATACGCCCCCCTTTGCACTCCGATCCATTTGTATCGAGTGGAAAAGGGTCTCATTATCTAAGTACGTTGGTTGTTACCAATTGGAAAGAACCTTACTTGCGCGATTATCCAAGTATGTTGGTTGTACCAACTGGAAAGGACTTACTTGCTCGGTTATCACATGTCTATGAATTGTTTGGTTTATAAGTACGTATTTAAACTGTGGAAATCTCACCAGCTATATTTATAGCTGACCATATTTTATACATATGTTACAGGCCATGATTAGAGGTTGAAGTATTGAAGATACTTAGATTACTTAGGGTATTTCAATAAAAGAACTATTGTTATGATTATGTTTTGGTTTGAACTTATATTGTTTACTTTGGAACTTGTGTTACATGATCTTTTTAAATGAATTAATGTTATTATGGTCACCAAATAGTGTCACGTGTGTTTGAACAATCTGTACATCACACTCGGGCGTTTCCGCTTAAGACGGGGTGTTACAATTTATTTGTGAAACCATTTCATCATCAAAACTCAAGTATATTAATTATTAACTTTCTGTACAATAAATAAAATTAAAATCCAAATATACATATATAAATATTAAAAACGAATAATGTAAAACAACCCCTGTAATACGGGAGATAAAATATATCTATAATATATATAAATGAAACCCCTAAAATCCTACATGTCGCGATGTGGTCGCTCCCTTCTTTTATGAAAGCCACCAGATTGCTTGATTTTTAAATAGAGGCCTCTCATTGATTTAACTCAAATTCATGGGTATGGGTCTTACAAAACTAGATAACTCTTAAACGGGTTATAATATCTCATTAAATTAAAAATTAATCTTACCAATTATTTGATATGAAAATTCTATAAAATAGGGATATATTAAAATTTAATATCCAATTTAAAAATAAAAAGATATTATTTATAATTAATAAACAATTTTATAGTAAAAACATAAGAGGGTCATGGTCACCAAATCCAGATAGCTTTTAAACCGGTTATAACATATCATTTATTTATGACACCCCTTTATCATCAAACCCAAAGTATATTATTAACTTTCTAACAATAAAGAAAATTAAAATTCAAAAAATAAATATTAAAAAACAAAAATGTAAAACAACCATTCTCTCAAGCCATCAAATTGCTTTATTTGTAAATGAAGACTTCTTAACAATTTGACCCGAATTCACGTGTAAAGGTCTCACCAAACCCAGATAACTCTTAAATGGGTTATAACATCTTATTATATTAAAAATTAATCTAATCAAATATTTGATATGATAATCCTATAAAATAGGAATATGTTAAAAATTAATATCCTATTTTATTTAAGAAAAAGATATTATTTATAATTAGGAAACAGTTTTATAATAAAGAAAATAAACGGTTAATGGGTATCACCTAACCTAGATAGCTTTTAAACCGGATTATAACATATCATTTATTTGTGAAACCATTTTGTCATCAAACCTCAAGTATTTTAATTATTAACTTTCTTACAATAAATAAAATTAAAATCCAAATATATATATATATATATATATATATATAAATAAATATTAAAAACGAATAACGTAAGGGGGATAAAATCTAGTAAAGATCATATTATCTATCTATAATATATATATAAACGAAAGCCTTTAAAGGCTCTCTGGTTGCTCCCTAAATTCTCTCAAGCCATCAGATTGTTTTATTTGTAAATGGAAGCTTCTCATGCATTTTACCCGAATTCACGGATATGGGTCTCACCAAACCCAGATGGCTTTTAAACGGGTTATAACATCTCATTAAATTAAAATTAATCTTACCAAATATTTGATGTGCAAATCCTATAAAATAGGGATGTACTAAAAATTAATATCCGATTAAAAAAAGATATTATTTATAATTAAGAAACAATTTTATAGTAAAAAAACAAGCGGGCCATGGATCACAAAATCCAGATAGCTTTTAAAACGAGTTATAACATATCATTTATTTGTGAAACTCTTTCATCATCAAACTCTAATGGGCTGTTTGGGATTCCTTATTTTTTTTCCTTCTTGTAACTTATTAACTTTTATAAGTTAAAAAGGTGTTGGGTAATGTGGCATTTTTAAGTTTTTAAAAGAAGGAAAAAAAAGGAGGTTTTGATAAGTTTTGAGGGAGTAACTTATCAAAAACAACTTATATAAGTCAAAAGGAGGTGCAAATAAGGAATCCCAAACATGGCATAAGTATATTATTAACTTTCTTAAAATAAAGAAATTTAAAATCCAAAAAATAAATATTAGAAAACAAAAAATATAAAACAACCCCCGTAACACGGGAGATAAAACCTAGTTATGTATATTAGTTTAGCTCGTTTTCTCAATAACCCACAAAATATAAATACAACTCAAAGTAATTGCATTCCAATAAATATTTAAACTAAAAATGCAATATTATTAACAATTAGTCACAACTAAAATACACACTCATCATTTGTTCAATTATCTTAGAGTTTCCGTGGGCGGTAAAATGTCAGGCGAAGAAAGTTGGGGGTATATCATTCAGAAATTTAACTAAATATTGGTTACGTAGAAGACGAATTTACTCTCTATAGGTGGAAGAGAATCTCTTTTAACATCGGTTCTCGGCTCGCTTTCAATATATTATTTAAAGAAAATTACAATTTTTGTCCTTTTGAATATACAAAATTATGGAATGGGTCCTTTACGAAAATGAGTTTCGCTTTTTATCCTTTATTTGTATGTTTTGCTCGATTTTTGTCCTTTACACTAACGGATGTTACGTTTTTCAATCAAGTCACCTCATGTGCATCGCACGTGAGGGCTTAGTCTTTTAACCCTTGAAAGATTACTTATATAATATAAATAAAGATTAGGATCTCCAATAAAATTATTATTAACATATATTTAAATATTATAAATAAAAACTTGTAAAAATTTATTAATCAGTCCTATATTTAATCCCCTTTATACTTCATCCCTGCCGAAACTCCCCTCACTGGCAGGCCACCACTAAAATGTCCGTCAAACCTGTAAAACGGATGCATCACACCTAAATCGAGCCATCTCCTCGTTGGACCTGCAAAAAGAAACCTCCAATTCGAACTTGGACCTCAACCAAGACCTGCAACCATCTTCGCAAATCAGAGCGGTTGAAGGTTTTACTGGAGATTGCATCTTCTACTGGTATTTTCCACTTCTCGTCACAACCATTGTCATCTTTATTTACCAACTTACCATCTTAAGGTGAGAAACCACAACTCCCACGTCTTCAAATCTATTCCTACCAGATCTTAGATGTTGTGGCGGGGGCTACGATCAGAGATGCTAAGTTAGGAGATGAGACGGTGGATGGGTTGTTTGTGAGGCGTGGCTGTTCGACCAGGGCATTGCCGAAAAATGGTGGTGTAGGGTCAGAAAAGACAAAACGGTGGTGGACCATTTGACTTTATAGATTAATAATTTTTTAAAGTTATTGAATAATATTTATTTTATAATAATAATTGTATTGGAGACCCTTTCATTTATATTACATAAATAGTCCTTCAAGGGTTAAAAGACTAAAATGCCCTCATGTGCAGTGCACAAGAGGTGATTTAACTGAAAAACTTAACATTCGTTAGTGTAAAGGACAAAAATCGAGTGAAACATACAAATAAAGGATCAAAAGTGAAATTCATTTTCGTAAAGGACTCAAAAGGACAAAAATTGTAATTTTTTCTATTATCTATCTCTGTTTTGACTGCCAAAAAAGGTGAGTGACTTAAGGGTTAAGGGCTAAGTTCTTTCGGGATGGAACCAAAGAAAAGAAAAGGTTGGCATGGGTTAAAAAGGATTTGGCAACTAAAGACAAGTTTAAAGGTGGGTTAAGTTATAGTAGCATCTTTGCTCTAAACATGGTTTTGGTTCTTAAGTGGAAATGGAGATTTTATATTTGTCATATTCTATTTTGATAAAGATTTTTGAGTTGATTCATGGAGATGCTAGTAATAATTTTGATGTGTTCAACAAAGAAATGGGGGTAAAAGGCACAGGAGTATGGAACCAAATCATGAAAAGTTTAAACTACTTACATGATAAAGATTTAATTCCCTTATACAGCCATGAAAAAGAAAGTGGAGATGAGAGGTTCTACTCATTTATGGTTACATCATTGGATGGTCAAGATACGTTGAGCTCGACTTATTCAAGATTATGTGCCTTAGAAAATAATAAAAATTGCCTTTTTAAAGATAGGAAAAATAATAATATGTCGTTTGGGATTGGCGCGAGAATATAAGAAAGGAGTGGAAGATGAGCAATTTGATTCATTTCAAAACTTGATTCACAAAATTGTAAAATAAGAAAAAACATAAAAATTAAAAATGTTTATCTAGCATCCCTCGTTTATAAAAAAAATCTTGGTATTTTAGTTTTTGGGTTTAATATTTTGGTTAAGTTTAGCTTATAGGGTTAGATTTTTGGGGGGTTTAGGTTTTTTTTAGCCGGAAGGGGGGGGCGTTAGGTTTGTAGGGTTTTTTTTTTTTAATTAGGTCATATGATATGTAGAGAAACATAAAATGTGCATAGTAAGATTAAATAAATGATACAAGTTTGACTTCTCTAGTTTTCTACTTTTTCAAAATTACCTTTTGAACTCATCCTTTATATCTAAAAAAAGTATATTGTAACATGCATTCTTACTTCAGTGTCTACTTTAATCATTAAGTTTTCATAAAATGCAAAATAAAGCCTATATAGTTTTGGTTCATTATCTATCCATCCACTGTACTATTAAAACAATAATTATTTTCATAAATAGCATGCATTTTCATAATATATTGCGAATAAAATAATTCAAAAATAAATTAAATTACATTCAACTAAATTGCATTTTCAACATATTCTAATCTATTATACTATATTTGTCACACCCCAACCTGAGGCGGAAATGCCGGGGCGTGATCCGATTGCTCACAGGTCGAAGATACTATCGTAAATATAAATGACAATATCTAACTAATTATTTTGTTCAAATAATACACACAATAATCAAATACAACCAAACAATTCAAATAGAAAAATACGACAAGTCTAAATCCATGTATGTCTTCATTATAATCCTAAGGTTTTTCTAAATGTCCATCCTTCAACTCAGGCAACCTGCATATGCGTAGAAAATGGAGTTTTGTCAACAAACATGTTGAGTGAGTTTATCACCAAGTTTTGACACCAAAATAATGTTAATATGTTAAATAAGAAAAACGTAATAAATGTGGTAATGAAATCAAACCATAAGCAAATAAGTTGTCGACTAAACCATTGCCAAGCGAATCGGGCGCCGGTAAATCAACTATGAGCAAATAAGAATAAGACCGTTGCCAAGCGAATCGGGCGGTGGTCAATAGAATGAGAACCCAATACATGGGGATATGCGGGACCTCTCCGAGCACGAATACGCACATAAACAAGTAAGCACATAACAAGAAGATTTGATTAATCACACACAATTACACGTTTGCTATTTTTGATATGTATGTATATATAGATATGTATGTATAGTATGATATACGCATATGTCCCCAAAACGTTTGTGAAAATTGTATAAAATAGGGGAATGATAAAACTCACCTGATTGACGAGAATGAATACAACAAGAAAGCGGAAATCACGCTCTTCGAGAATTACTGACAAGAATCCTAATTAAATGATATGATGAGTGAATTATAAATGATACAATATGTATAACAATCTTAGGATTTAGATATGATTTGAGTTATATTTATGATTGGGTGCATTTTGGATTAAACGATTGATCTCTACGGATTATTGTTATCATTTAATTATAAAAATCATTGGTTAACGTATAATCGAACTTACAACTAATTAATTTGAATAAATATAAGTTGAGACCTATTATAATAATAATCGTTTAAATATATAATTATAATAAAATTTATACCTTAAAATTGTTAACGAAACCCGATGATAAAAACACGTTTTAACATGTTAAATATGTTTATTATAATTTTGTTTAAAATAAATAATACATTTATGTATTATTTATTTTAAACAAAATTATAATAAACATATTTAACATGTTAAAACGTGTTTTTATCATCGGGTTTCGTTAACAATTTTAAGGTATAAATTTTATTATAATTATATATTTAAACGATTATTATTATAGGGGAGGAGGGGTAGAGGACGACCGAAATTGACTTGGGATGAGAGGATTAGGCATGATTTGATAGACCTAAACCTCTCCGAGGACATGGTTTGTAAGGCCCCGTTACCGGTAGCCCTACTTTCGTGTTAGATTTACTCATAAACGCAGTTCTAAATATCAGAGTTAATTAAAACATTCGCGGAATATAAAAGCTTTCATAAAACATTTCATAACAAAACACGTCTTGTCTTAAAACATCATTTTGTCTTTCAAAATTAACGAAACATTAAACTTAAACGTCTTGAGTCTTCCGATGCCAGCCTCTTATTTGGTGCCACGTGTCTCCTCAAGCGAGCTGCCTCATCCTACTCACATGCGTGCATATTAAAAGTCAGCTACGCTGAGTGAGTTCTAGTTAATCACATAATCATACAATACCTTCTTACGTTACATACTTAACCTCTTAAATTTCTTTCATACACACATAATTGCATATACTTTCATTCTTACCTTCATACTTTCTTTACATACATAATCATACATTTTAAAGAGCCTTTCGCCCTATAACCTCACAGATATTATAAGGGTCTGGTCCCTAACATCACAGATATTATAAGGGTCTGGTCCCTATCATCACAGATATTATAAGGGTCTGGTCCCTAACATCACAGATATTATAAGGGTCTGGTCCCTCTTCGTTACCATACAACCGTGCCTTTCCTTTGTTTATTAACTTTATCGCATTCATACATATGAGCAAATACATTATACTCACCTTATACGTAACACTACAACCTGACAGTACGTGCAATATCCGAAGATCTTTCACTTACTGACAAGCAATCATTCATACATTTCACATCTTTCATATAAGGCATACACTTATCACTTAGGATAAGTGTATTAACAAACATATCGAGTATGCACACAGCCCCGAAAACATAATACAGAAGTGGGGCTAGAAACTCACCCGAACACAGTTACGTTCACTGTTAATCGTAATCTCTTTCCTCAGTTGTGCACGGCTGACTGTATAACAAGTATACATATCAATTAACTATCACTACTTATATCATCTTTCTAATCTTAATTACTACCCACAACGAACGGGGGTCCGGGGGCAGCGCCCCTGGCAGCGGGGTCTAGGGGCGGCAGCCCCTAGCAGGGTCCAAGGGGCAGAGCCCCTGGCTGGGGTCGAGCTGCCAGGTCAGCTTGGAAAAATTTTATTAACATTAACTGTCTTAACACATTTTTCATTAGGTTTTTAATTTATTTTCTAATCGAACTTGACTTTAGGCGAAGTTAAACCTTAGGCGAACTTAGCTTTAGGCGAAGTTAAACCTTAGGCGAACTTAGCTATAGGCGAGGTTAATCCTTAGGCGAACTTAGCTTTAGGCGAAGTTAATCCTTAGGCGAACTTAGCTTTAGGCGAAGTTATCAGTTAGGCGAACTTGGCCGTAGGAGAAGTTATCAATTAGGCGAACTTGGCCTTAGGCGAAGTTATCAATTAGGCGAACTTGGACTTAGGCGAACTTGGCCTTAGGCGAAGTTATCAATTAGGCGAACTTGGCCTTAGGCGAAGTTACCAGTTAGGCGAACTTAGCTTTGAAGGCGAAGTTATCGTTTTGAAGGCGAAGTTGCCCCGTTCGCAGGCGAAGTTGCCCAGTTCGCTACGGGTTTGGTTTTTATCACACATTTTGGCGATTTTAATACCCTTGTTATGGTTCGACATCACCCACTAACGTTCCCTAACCATTTCGGTCGTATATATACCCCGTATATACTATAAAGCTTGGATCTTTAAACTTTAAAGGTCAAGAACATACCTTTTTGTGCTCGTTTGGATCTCGTTTAACTTGTTTAATCACAACTAATCGTTCACTCTCTCTCGGATCTTGTTCGTTCCTCTCCCTCGGCCGCCGGCCGTATGGCGGTGTGTGGTGTGTGTGTGTTTCGGAGTGTGTTAGAGAATAAGATGGAAATGAATGATGGTTTAGGGTTTAGGGGATATTTATATCCCTTAAAGCCCATGGACCTAAGGCCCATTCTCATTTAACCCATCTCAATTAATCTAAGTCCATGATCCACTCCTTACTCGATATTAATTAATTAATAACGCGAAATCACTAAACGTAACTTTCTTTATTCAACATTAAAAATTTTAGGATGTTACATGGTCGAGGATAGGAATTCGTGGAGAAGTAGAATTAAAGTTAAGGATTTTTAGAGAGAATTGAATACCTTAGGGCTTAGACTTAACTTATTTAGGTCGCATACCATAATGGTATTTCCCTTACATATATTATTATTATTATTATAATTATTATTAGCTTTTATATAGCTGTTAAACTGTGATCTTATTATTAATACTATTATAATTAGTAGTAGTTTGTATATAAATGTTAAACTTTGATTTCCTTTATTTTGCTTCATACACATGTACTTAGAGCCGAGGGTCTCTCTGGAAGCCACCTCTTCATTCCTTTGGATGGAGGTACGGTGTGCCTACATCCCACCCTCCCCAGACCCTACTTATAGCTTTGCTGTCGGTGGGATTTTACTGGGCATGATTGATTGATTGATTGATATATACATATTTATACATATACATAATAAATATAGGTAAATTGATAAAGATGTTTTAACAATGATAAGCCTTAATATTAAGGTCGGGTTTTTTAAATAAAATAATGATGATTTATTATTAATAACATATATATATACACACACACACACGCATAGATATATATACAAACATAGACACATGAAACTTGTAAAGAGACTATTGGACACGAAACGTTAACTTTGTGATGTCGGTTTAGATAAAATATTGTTTATTTAATTTTTAATGTTAATTATCATATATTATAAACCATTTAAAAATATATTAAAACAATGAAAAATAAAAATATCCAAAAACGGACTGCTGGGACTCGAACCCGTGACCTGTGGCCGGACCCTTGGTTGAACACACACACCAGCCAACTGAGCTGGTGTGTCAGTTGGTTTAGATCTAGAAACGATTTAATATATATAGAAACAATTTAAACCCAATTTTGATTCATAAACCCTAGATTATCAATCGAGTAATCCGATAATTATTCGTTGAATTAACGTTAGGGCTATTGTTTGTAACGATTCCGACAAAATCAGGTATACCTTAACCGGTATATACTATTTATGTGCTATTTAATAAAGAATATATGAATTATATTGCGCTTATACGAATATATATGATTCACAGTACGAATCATACTCGATTATACAGTGAATCGTATTGGAATTACGATTAACCGATTGACGCTTATTGAAACCCGAACGAATCGGGGATTTCATTATAGACAATATATATGATATTTAGTGATGTTACGAAGCATTAATGCTTCGAGATAAGTAAAGTATAGCACAGAAAAAGAATTTCGATTTAACGATACGTCGGTATGTTAAACGAAACCTTTAATACCAAACCAAGCAAGAGACGATCGACCAAGCCGAAAAAGATGCGCAGTTATTAATAATATGATGTTTTAAGATAATAAATGTCATGGTTTATGTTTATAAGGTTTTTAAATCGGTTTTATATAAATTTCATTTTTAAGCCGAAAAACGACCGTTTAGCCTCGTTTTAAGCCGAATTAAACGTTTAACCGAGAAACGAACTGAACCAGATTATCCAAAACATTATCCAGATTACGAAAATCCGAATGTGTGGCCAAGAATGAAGGAGTGGGTCCCACCCCACCCCTTATCAAAGACCGATCGGCCTCCATGGTTATTATTTCTTTTTTTTTTCTTTTTTCAAACAACAAAACACAATCTTCAACACTTTCTCTCAATTCCAAAGGCTTAAACCCGAGTGTTGAGCAAGAACAACGAGGTAATGATCGAGTTATATGTGTGTTCATCTTCCTTTCTTGAGTTTGTTTGCAAGAAAATGAGGTTTCAAAGATGAAAACCGATTCTTGCATGATTAAGTGATGTATACGGGTTATACAAGGGATCTTGGTCCAAGAAAGGAGTTAAACGAACCGAAAACGAATTTTTACGGTTAAATCTTTGTTTTTGGAATCATAACCGAAACCATGAAAGAAATGGCTTGATCGTGAGTGTAACTTGCTTGGTATTGTGGTATGTTGATTGTAGGCTCTGTATTTAGTGGTAGATAAGGCAGAAAGACGAGTTTGTAGCTCGTAGTGGCGGAAAACGAAAGGTATATTCGGTTATGTTCGGTTTTGGGAAATTTGGGCAGATTATTGATGCTTTAGAGTTATGTCATGAAATTTTACAGAGGTGTTAAACACATGAAAATATGAGTTCTGTGAATTTTTGGTAATTTTTGGATAAAGGATGAATATTTGGTGAATTTAATGCTCGGTTTTGGCCAAAAATGGTAAAAAATAGTTAAATATCATGAAAAATTCTGGAAAATTGCAGATAAGCTTTTCATATCATGTATAAGTCACACACAAAATTTGAGGTCCGTTGGAGAAGTCTAAGTAGGCTTTTCGGTTAAACGAGTTCTAGGGATTTCTAGCTCGGTTTTAGTAAAAAGGGGATGTAAAAGAAGATTTTGGTTCTGGAAAAATTACAGGGGACTATGTGGATGGCAGGGGACATTCAGGAAAAATTTGGGATTTTTCTAAGATCGTTTGGTATTTACGACATATTTAGTGTTTAAATGGTGTTTAAAAATAGATAAATAAATTTTAAATATAAGAATTAATTCTGGAAATATTTTTATAAAATTACCCACTGTTAAAAAGTAATTTGTACAAAATTTCAAGATCCGAGAGTAAACGGATAATTAATCGTGCTAATTATCAAACTTTTAAAGTTAAAACGCGTAAACCGGTGAAGTTCGCTTAAGCGAGCTGACTGGTGTATAAAAACCCTAAAAATGAACTATTTTCATATAAATGAGTTAAACAAGTAAAAATCCAAAAATAATTCGGATGATTTGGGTATTTTTAACCGATTTAACAGTTTCCGTTACGCCAAAGACAGAAACGGGTCCCGCGGCCAATCGGGGCGTCTAAACCGAGCTCTAATTTCACAACTTTAACTAAATTATCAGTCAACAACTATTTTCGGGTCGTATGTGACCAAACTCATTTTTGGAACGTAAAAACGGATAACCTTGCTAGGCACGCAAAACGGAAAAAACGACTAATAATAATTTTGACCAGTGAACTCTAAACGACATCACAATCTGAGTCCGGAGAAGTGTTTCTGGGTTAACCTTGCCCCCAGAACGGGTACAGTGCTGGGTTAACAGTGTCCCCAGATATACCAGTCGATACGGTTAAAAGATTATATAAACAATAAGTGTATAATAACGATCTTAGGGATCATATTACAGATTGGACGCGTTAATTGATAATGATTGTTGTTACCTGCTTGCATGTGCTAAGGTGAGTTTCACGAGCCCCTTTTTTCTGAATTGTTTTCAAATATTTTCCCGGGGCGGAAGCATGTTTCTATTAAAATGTTTAAGTACATACTGAACGCATGGACTTGCGTGTGTTTATAAATATTTGATTGTACGGGAATCGTACGGAATGGGTACAAGACTGGGTTAACAGTGTCCCCAGATGTCTTTGGAAGTGTTTCCGGGTTAACATTGCCCCCGGAGGGAGTACAGTACTGGGTTAACAGTGTCCCTAGAAGTGTTTCCGGGTTAACATTGCCCCCGGAGTGAGTACAGTACTGGGTTAACAGTGTCCACAGATAATATTATATTATGATATGGATTTATCATGGTTTACTAAAATTGTGAAACTCACCAACTATTCGTAGTTGACCCGTTTTCTCACATGCTTTTCAGGTACAATTAAGATGAAGTGTACGTGCTAAGTGCTTGATGTGTGTAAGATTTGCGTGCGGGATGTTAGGAAACATTATAACAGATAGAATTATGTATCATATTGTATGATGTGTGTATCACCTAGACGGTAATGAAATACGAGATAATGAAATTTTGAAGTATATTAATGCATTCAGTTTTCTTTATAAACAATGTGGTTGATATCAGAGGTGTCTGTCGCATCCCGTTTACGTTTCCGCTGCGGTTACGGGGTGTTACATTGTTTATTGATGATTTACGAACCTAGTGCATACTTTAATTACCTTTATTGATAACGAAATCAAGGAGAACGACACCCTCTTCACGACGGCCAAAGGATGATGACGAACAGATAGGTTGCAACCAAAATAAATGTAATTAGGTTTAGGGCTATTGATCGACGGGTTATGTAGGAGGTGCAGACGTGATGAATTGCATTATTATCAATTCTGTGTTATATAATCAATTTAGATTAGGACGGTTTAATTTTTTATATCAATACGGTTTGTTATTGATCTTATTTCCTAATTCATTATGAAGGTTAGGTCGATATTGGCAAGAAGGATCAAAAGCATGATTCAATTCTTTATTTAGATCGATAATTGTGGCTCAAGTTAACTAAATGGTTCACGGTTTAGGTAAAAGGGTATGGATTTTGAGTCTGGGTAAATGGGTTACAAAATATTATACATAAATTGCAATTTAGTCCCTAGAGATTGGAGATGGAAACATTAGAAGATTAAAGTTTAGTTTTGGGTGAAAGATGTATATTTTCCAACATTAAATATTTATTAATTAAATATAATAAACTAATATAACTTGTAAAATAATTTCTCGATATACGCGATTATTTTTCAGTGATGAAATTTCCCGAACATAAAATGAGTCGGGTAAAGGTATAAATTCGTTCGTGAAAAATCCGAAATGTTACAATATTATTATTAATACATTTGTTCGTTAATGAGATCGGGTTTTTCTTTTCAAGGTTTCATGGTAGTTATTTTTTTATTTTGGTTTCATTTTGGTTTTTGTTCGGTTTTAGTTTTAATTCATTTCAATGTCGTTCCGGTTTGATTTTTTTTAGTTCGTTTTAGATGGGTCTAACATTATTTAGTATTTTGTTTCGGATTTACAGTTTTTGGTTTTGTTTCGGTTTTAGATTTACGTCTCGGCCAAAGCGGACAATATTCTGGTGCGGCAGTAGCTGGGCTAACATAATATTTTTCGTGAGGCGATGGTGGACAATATTTGGCCGGGACGTACCACCATCGCCTCACGGATTTGCTTTTGGTTGCCTAGGTGAAGACTTCCCAGGAGGTCACCCATCCTGATACTATTTCCACCTGAACACGCTTAACTATGGAGTTTTCCTCTCATCCACTACCATTAAGCGCCCAAAACGCGTTATGATGGGGAAGGTATCCACCTTCTTATAAAGAAGGCTAAGTTCTCCTCCCAACCGATATGGCATGCCACAATTAAGGTCGACGCTATTTGCAAGCAAACGAGCCCACCACATACAACTCGGATCCCATGGGTTTGGGTTTGGGTTTGGGTTTGGGTTTGGGTTCGGGTTCGGGTTCGAGTTCGGGTTTGAGCTCAACCTTGTGTTCGGGTTTGGGTTTGGGTTTGAGCTAGGATTCATGATTGTGAAAGTTTCAAAGTTTTAGAGTAAATGTTGGTGTGAAAATGAAACTTGTTTGAGTAAAATAGGAAAAATGGTTTGAATTTGTAGAGAAATTGGTTAAAATAATTTTTTTTACCGATTAGAAATATAACCGTTGGGGCGGGCCCTCCATTAATTCAACTCTTCCGCGTCGGCCGTCGAGAAGGCGCCCGCCCCCCCCCCCCCCCCCTCTGCGCCCCCACAGTCGGCGCCCACTGGCGGTGTTCACCCCCCTTTCGCGCCCCCTTCCGTGCCCATAGCGAATAGTCTTATCAACCATAACATATATCAAGGAATGAATTCACTATTTATAAAATTTAAATTACCTTTTAAACCTATTATCGATAGCGTCAAACTTGAAAGTAGGGTTGTCATAATAGAAACCAGTACATGTGTTTGTTTTATGGTTTTCAATCCATATAAAAATATCCCTTTCGTATATTACAACTTTATTTTTTTTTTTCTCTTTCGGTTTCTATAACAAACAAGGTTTCAAAAGTCGCTATACAGATCTTAAGCAGCAGACTGGTGAGTTGGATATACTTGGAGTATTTGGACATGATAAACATAATTTTTTTTTTGATATTATACATATGTCAGTTATCATATGTTTACTAATATTTATAACAAAATAAGTGAATATCAATATAAGTAAGAGAAATATATTTTTAAATTCTAAATTATCTTAAAAATTGCTAATCATCAATTAAAAAATGATCTTTGTTCTTTAATGTGATATAATACGAATTATGTTTTATTTTATTGAAGTCGAAATCGGTCTAAGTTGATAGAGTAGATTTGATTGTGGCTAAGGTTGACCATGTTTGATCAAATATTAGTAACTAGGTGAAGTTAAAGAAAGTTGTCTCGGTGTCATACCTTGTAGCGATTACTCGGAGAGTACTCGCCCTTCTAGACCTACTTTTACAACATTGATAACAAGTAGGGGTGTGCAAACGGGTTAAACTTGTGAGACCCAACCTTATTGTTAATATCCGGGTCTGATCGTTTCAGGTCTCACGACTTTTATCTAGTTTATGTAAAAAAAGGATTAGACTCGCGAAACCCCACCTGAACCCGAACCCAAACCCGTTTAACGATACTTTTAGGACCTGAGAACCAACTGTATTGTAACTAACTGAGGGGCTGTTTGTTTTGAGTCTGAATGGTCCTCTTAATGACTCAGGTCTGATTTGGTTAGATTAAGAGTGTTCGTTTTATAAAAAGTTCATGTCTGAATGGTTGTATCAGCCTCTTAATCGTACAACTTTTAGAAGAATTTGAATGAACAACAAGACCCTTTTGCCCACTGCCCTGAGGCATTCCTTCTACCACATATCAGCAGCACATTCAACCTAATAGCTGCTGCCTCTCACCGTCGTAGGCCCCCCGCCACCGTTCCCAGTCGCAGGCCCCCCGCCACCGCTCACCGTCGAAAACCACCGCCTGTCGCAGGCCCCCCGCCACCGCTCACCGTCGTCGGCCCCCTGTTGCGGGTTGGCGCTGCCTCTCTCAGCCGTTTCTGTCTTCGTTTAATCTTTTTTCAGGTTCTCATCCTTTCTTTTTCAAGTTACGAAATTAAACACTACAAATCATTATTAGCCTATAATTGAACTATTTGTGATAATAAAAAAACTTTCAATTTCATCTGCTCCTATGAGATCTACAAAATTGAAGTACTTATCATGAAATTGTTTTAAAAGCTTTGTACAAAATAGGATTTTATCTCACTATTAATACAAAATTGAAGTACGAATCATCCATCTAGAATTGCTGACTTTTCAAGATGGTAAAACAAATTATTTTGTGTTTTGTGTTAACTAAAGGTTTTGTACTTGCGCGTAATGTCGCGCTTATACACTAATAGACATATACTTGTTAACTATATACCAATTAATAGAAAATAGTATACAAATTTTGACCAGAGAATGAGTTATTGCTATGATGTAAATTGCAAAATGATCAAACTGGTTGGTAAATCTGGTAATTGACCAAAAAAGAAGTTATCTCTTAGGTTCAAACTTGACAATGATAATTTGTCAACACCATCAGGGAAACTGTGATTCAAATAATTCCCATCAAGAATCACACTTTCAAGCTTTACTAATCTTTTTAAAACTCAAATCAATATACTCAAGTGTGTGCAATCTTTGATTTTATTAAGGTATATTCCTAGAGAAACCAAGCTAAGAACTTTCAAGCTTGTTAATCTTGATAAAGTGGCTATCAAAGAGTCCATTAAAAAATTAGTAGAAAGGACTTGCGAAGGAATTGGAAACCTATCAGAATTCAAACTTTTTACCTTTTTTTGGCAGTTGAAAAAAAGATAAGCCCATTATTTTAAGCTTTGTAACACAATTGTTTTCACAAGTGATGTTCACTTGTGTTGATGCAAGTAGCAAAATCATTACTTGTGTTGACCCAAATATCCAATTGCTTTGGGGTACTTCAACTGTTTTCTTAATTGAAGTAAGACTTGTTTTTGTGAAGGTTGAATTGCATTTGTAAGCAAGAACCCCATGAAAAAGTTAAGAACACAAGAAAAAAAGCTTGAACTTGCCATTAAAATGCTATGTTTTTTGTTCTTAAAGAACAAGAATGTGAGCTATAAAGTTCACAACTTTACATAAATTGAGTTTACATTATTGATGAAATAATCAACCCAACAAGAAACATAAAAATAACAAAATAATTAATCAAAACCTTTCCGGAGCTAGCCATACATTATGTAGATTAGTTTGAGAGAAAAAACAAGAAGTTGCAGGTTTTAATCATAAAACACATATCATTCTTTGATTTATATATTTATTTGTTTTTGTTTGTATGTTCATGCTTGAAAGTGAAGTGGAGGACATCATGGTAGAACTTGAAGAAAATAGAAGATAACTTATGTCTCTCGTTACGTGCAATATTAATGAAATGTTACATTTACCAAGTTGCATACACCAACAATCAAGTGCACAAGGCATTGAGTATATGACTAGTTTGCGTGACCATATAGCTAGTCAACTAATTTCAAATGACTGAAATTAAATTTGCACACAAAGCATTAATTTGTATGTGGATTTTAGTATGATTTCATGTATTTTGAAGGATTTATGTGTAATTTGGATTTTCAATGGTGTTTCTATTTTCCTTTTTAATTATTTATCGTTTAGTACAATAATTCAAAGCTCTGACCAAACAAATATATTTCATTTAAAACGAAATAGTTTAGAGGGGTAAAATAGTCATTCTGTACAGTTATTCAGAGGTCCAACCAAAAAACACTTTCTGGTTCAGCGCTTAATAGCTAAGACTCTCTTAATCATTCAGACATCTTATTGATCAGCACTTAATGTTTCAATACTTGCCAAACAGCCCCAAATCGTAATTCAGATCTTACGGTTTTTACCCAATTTATACTCACCTCAAATAACAAATGCAAACAAGTACCAAATTGAACCGATACGCTACTGAGTAACTTTCCTGGGCTCTAGATAAAAATCGAAATTATAAATACATATACTCACCATCAAACATCCTCCCCTTATTATTATTATTATTATTATTATTATTATTATATAATTAGATACACACCAGTATCGTATATAGTATTCGAAGCCACCACACACACACACATAACTTCGAAACCCTAATTCACCACTGTTCTCCGCCGCGCACGAAAATGGCATCAATGATGGTACTCCATTTCATTCGGTTCTTGATTTGATTTGTGTGAGTGAATAATAATAATAATATATATGGTTGATTTGAACAGCAACCGCAGATCATCCTTCTGAAAGAAGGCACGGACACCTCGCAGGGCAAGCCGCAGCTGGTGAGCAACATCAACGCCTGTATGGCCATCGCTGACGTCGTCCGTACGACCCTAGGCCCCAGAGGAATGGACAAACTCATCCACGATGATAAGGGCAACACCACTATTTCCAACGACGGAGCCACCATTATGAAGCTGCTCGATGTCGTGCATCCCGCCGCCAAGATACTCGTGGATATTGCCAAGTCACAGGACTCAGAGGTACTCTGTGACTGTTTGGTTCATTTCCAGATCTAACTATTATTCACAGTGTTTTCATCATGCTGTAAACATTATTATTTTCACACACTTACAATTTACTATTTTTTTGGTCTTAAATAAATTTCAATTTTAATTGCCTCATGTCTATGTATGCTGCTTGCTAACTACTCAATCTGCTGTACCTTTATTTTTTCGCAAGAGAAAGTAGTTACATTATGCTTCACCAGCATAAAAAAAATCAATGAATATTCAGTAGCTACTTTAAAATATAATAATACTTGCTTATTTGTGTTCAGGTTGGTGATGGAACCACTACTGTAGTTATTCTTGCTGGTGAGTTCTTGAGAGAGGCCAAGCCATTCATTGAAGACGGTGTTCATCCTCAAAATCTGATACGCAGTTATCGAGCCGCTGCCAATATGGTATATTTTATCGATGCTTTTTGTATAACATCTTACATGTGAAACTATGTGTTCATTTCTGATAAAGGATTTGGGTCGTAAATTTGAATTTTATTTCAGGCGATTCAGAAGATTAAGGAATTGGCTGTTAGCATTGAGGGAAAAAGTTTCGATGAAAAAAAAAACTTATTAGCTAAATGTGCTGCTACAACACTCTCATCGAAGCTAATTGGAGGTGAAAAGGACTTTTTTGCAAAAATGGTTGTGGATGCTGTCATTGCAATCGGAAGTGATGATAGATTGAACATGATTGGAATTAAAAAGGTATGCATGTTTAAGATTTGACTTTAAGCAACATAATACACTAGCGAATTTCAGAGAAAAATGATGTTAAAATGTCGAAAGTGGCCATATTCACTTGTAGTTATCTGAAATATTGAGATCTCATTATCTGTTTTGTCTGTTTATGTATAACTATAATCTGTATTTTGTGTTCTTTTTTTTGTAGGTTCCTGGTGGTACAATGCGTGACTCCTTTCTTGTAAACGGTGTTGCATTTAAAAAGACCTTTTCTTATGCTGGGTTTGAGCAGCAACCCAAAAAGTTTCTGAATCCAAAGATATTACTTTTGAACATTGAACTCGAACTAAAATCTGAAAAAGAAAATGCTGAGATAAGGTAGAAGTTTAACATTTGTCTTCCTTATTATATTTTTTTGTGGACTTCTTTAATCAGATTTGACATTTTATGTTTCTTTATATTTAACAGACTTTCAGATCCTTTGCAATATCAGTCGATAGTTGACGCTGAGTGGAATATCATATATGATAAGTTGGACAAATGTGTAAAGAGTGGTGCCAAAATTGTTTTGTCACGTTTGGCTATTGGTGATCTGGCAACACAGGTGGTGAAACCTTGATTTTATTTCTTTCTGTAAATTGAAGTCGATGTTTTTTATAAACCAATTTGTTGAATGACATAATTTTTTTTATTTGTGAATCAGTATTTTGCAGACAAAGATATATTCTGTGCTGGTAGAGTTGCTGAAGATGATTTGCACCGTGTTGCAGCTGCAACCGGGGCTACTGTGCAGACGTCGGTTAATAATGTTATAGATGAGGTCATATACACACTTGCATATTTTATTAAAACTTGAAATGATCCTTGTGTTACCTCTGTTCTAAATATTTTACTGCCTTTTTGTATCTTGAAAAGGTTCTTGGGTCTTGTGAGGTTTTTGAGGAAAAACAAGTTGGAAATGAACGGTTCAACATATTTAATGGATGTCCTTCTGGACAGACAGCTACTATTGTCCTGCGAGGTGGAGCGGATCAGGTACGTTCTTTTCACACACTATTTTTTAATTCTATTTTATTTATGGGAGAATTGCATATCTCTCTTTGTAAAGTTTACTAATTCCCTATTTACTCAACACAAAGCTAAAATGCATGATGAGGAGAGTACCATTTCAAATTTAGAACTTTGGCATTTGCTTTTCATGTTGGTGATTGTAACTTGTTCCAAATTAATGAAAAAAACACAGAAAAAGCTTAGTGAAAACGCAAAAAGGTTAAAAAATGAATGAATTAAAATTCAATAACTTAGTAAAGACGCAATAAAGGGTAAAGATAAATTATGGAAAATATGAAGGCTTGATTTTGTATGTATTCATTGGTAGATATGAACTTAATTTGAGTCTTTATATATTATTTTATAGTTTATTGAGGAAGCTGAGAGGAGTTTACACGATGCAATCATGATTGTGAGGAGGGCGATGAAGAATTCCACAGTGGTTGCTGGTGGCGGTGCCATAGATGTATATATGTTGTCTCTATACTTTTTATAAAGTTTCCGACTTGTTCTGTGGTTTTTGTTATTTAAAAGTTTATGTATTTTGTACAACTACAGATGGAGATAAGTCGGTACCTGTGGCAACATGCACGCAATATAGCAGGAAAGTCACAGCTATTCATAAATTCTTTTGCTAAAGCACTTGAGGTAACTATTCTCTTCTTTGTTTATAAATTTCAATTTGCAACACCGATTCATTTTGTGGATTGTAATATTATTTTTCTCTGTGCTATTACTTTTATTTCATCATTAACTAACTTCACTTGCATGTTATCATATGAGTATATCCTTAATTATCATTCTAATTACGTGATAATGTGAATGCAAAATGGACAGGTTATTCCACGACAACTTTGTGATAATGCTGGATTCGATGCAACTGATGTACTTAACAAACTCAGGCAAAAGCATGCTCTTCCTTCTGGTTGGTCTTCTGCACTTGCTATATGTTTCGCTTACTCGTTATAGTTTTATGTTTTATCTCATTTCTTAATCATAATATTACATTTTGGGCTTTAAAAAGTGCACCTGAGGATATAATCTCCTTTTTAACAATTAGTTTTAGTATAAAGTTTATAGTTTTTTCCGAGAGGTAGTTATTTAATATAGGGGCATTTACATATATCCCCTTCTTAAGTTCCCTTATTACATATTTACCCAACCCTTAAAAATTAATTACATATATCCCCTTCCTAAACAACATAAACTAGCACTTTACCCGTCCGGTGGACAGGAATATCAAAATATGATGCATATATTATTATAATAATCAACTTACTTTAGACATTTGTAAACTTGTTTGACTAACGCGCGTTATAGCACCTACTTTTTTTTTGTTAGATTTGAAAACAAATGATTTAAGCGAAGGCCATAGGCCCTTATTGTTGCGTAATGTATTAAAACTTAATAAACGTAATAAATAATGTTCATATTTTTTGCCAGCCTTGTTTTAGTTATTAATGGTATTTTGTAAAACAAATGACTCATCACTCATAACACATTCCAACCCTATTATAATATAGATATCAAAAGAATTTTGATTTACGAAGACCAAATACCACGGCCTATTTCACAAAGTCAACAATTTTAACTTTATGAAGTCAAGCCTACTACTTCAATAGCAAACTATAGAGTAGCAGCATCCATTTCCAACAAAGTACACAAACCCCACACGAATTAATTTACTAATAACAAAACAAAAACTGTTTTTACATGATTAGTAATTCAGAACATCAAAAGACATCATTCCGGATTAGGGTTTTACAAAATTAATAACATTCAAAGTTAATAAAGATGTTCACCCAAATAAAGTTACAAAATGACCAAAAATTAACAAACATAACCAAAACAGTTTAATTCAAATTAAAAATACAACTCACTGCTTAAATCGCATTAGCATCTGCGAACACCTCATCGGCTTTAATTGCTGCCCCGATCATCTTGAGGGCCTAGATCCTGTCATCTAGCTGTGAACACCATCGCAGCATACTCCACCACCGCGTCCTCCACCTCCACCGCTGCCATCACTGCACCCACCTTCAT
This sequence comes from Bidens hawaiensis, assembly GCF_021521415.1. Classification (NCBI taxonomy): domain Eukaryota; kingdom Viridiplantae; phylum Streptophyta; class Magnoliopsida; order Asterales; family Asteraceae; genus Bidens; species Bidens hawaiensis. Next base: position 72,417 of record NW_027491041.1, on the reverse strand, counting down.
CACCACTACCAACAACAAAATATATAGCCACCAACCCATTTTAATACCCTTATTTCTAAAACGACTAATTTCAATCCGAGTCCATATTGTCCACAACTCGTTTTGAACCGAACCATTTCATATATATTTAAAAAAAACGTTTTCACCTCAACCAAATTGATTCTTTTTAACCTGAGGTCTCATAGCCCGTTTGTTGATCCGAACCAAATTGACTATTCTTAATAACAACCTGTTTTATATCGAACTCATTCTGCTCATAGCTCGTTTTGACACGAACCAAGTTTCACCTTAACCTGTTTTGACCCGTTACCACGTCCAACCCGGACCCGCCCGTTTTAAAAGCAGAAATAAAATTACACTTGTTTTAGTGTATTTCTCCTTTAGACAGTACTTGTAAATACGAAAAGTACAAGTTTCATTCGGACATAAACCCGTCTGGTAATAATGTACACAAAGACCCGATTTAGTCTAGAAATTTAAGTTGGTGATGCATAAATAAAAAAAGCTTATTCTTTCCATTTTTAAACAACTATACCGTATATCATTTTCAAGAAATTAACGGTCTCACATTAAGAAAACACCTTAATTCCAGCTTCATTGACATCACATGGAGGAACTTCATTATTATGAAACCAACTCCAGAGATCGAAGAATGATCTAACATTTTGTGTGCATATCCCGCTGATTTCACTTCTCTTACTGTCTCACCATCAATTAACTGCGAACAAAAATAACCATAAAATTAAAAAAAGAAAATAAAAAACTAATTTTTGACAAAGTATCATAATGTTGCAGAAAATGGTGAACTCTTGATAAAGTGTTTGCGGAATTAGCATTCAGAGCTTAAAGTTCATAATGATACAAACAATTCCATGAACTGCTATAATAACTTGTACAACATTCTATGAACTCATGTATCTAGCTTTTCAGAACTGTAAAATAGAGAAGAGACCCATTGCACTTTCGTTTTAAAATCTCAAATGGGTCAAACCTAAAAAAGCTAAGGGGAACGGGTCAAATAAGACAAATAGGTCAAAACTTGCCGAAAACTTTAAAAAATTATTATAGTAATAATGCAATTTTTGTTGTCATATTTAACCGATTAACTATTATTGAAAATAACTTAGTTTTTTCTGACAAAAAGGTGTTTGTGGGTCCGTCTGAACAAACACGAATGGGCTCGTTCCTTCATTCAAGTTAACCCATTAAGTAAGCTGCATAAAATTTAGGTGACAAACAAAGAAAAGAACAAATAAACTAAGTAATAAGCTGCATAATATTTAGACCAGGCATGAAAAGGTCCACGTCAACAAAGAAAAACATGGTTAACTAAAAAGCCAAAAAACACCTGGATTGCCTTTGGATCAAAGGAGCTACAAGAAGGTGTTCTGAGTTGTTGACCCAACCTGTCTCACTCATTTTCCATCTCTCCTGCTTTGGAAAGTAGATTAAAAGAAAGCAATGATTGCTGAAACAGAAAGAAAATAGAAGTATCATTCAACCTGGAACGAATGACTTTGCAAGTTAAAATGGTGCATGTAATCCCATTAAACAGCCTAAGTAAATCTTTGAGTCCATCTTTCTAGCGCACTAAAAACAAAGTCTATTGGCTTACGTGATTTGATGAGGCAGTTTGATAGTCTTGTGTCTTAACAGTTGAATCGGGCAAGTGAGTTTGATAACTGCTACTAGCTTGTTGTTACTAACACAGGCAAAACAATGAAAGATCATCTTTGTTATAAACAAATACAGCTAAAAGTTACAAGAATCCATTGTTGAATATCTACAGGAAATCTTACCATTAACTTTGTGTTAAATGGACATATAAACATTCCACAAAGTGAATTATTTTTTCATCAAAATCAGTCACAGGCCTATCTGCAACTTGCAGTAATGTAATTATGTAAGTCAGTAAGTGTGATTGAGCTTAACTGAAAACTTACGCTGATATGAAACAGCATAATTTACTCTTTTTCAACTATTTATATTTGACCTAAAATATAAGATCCAAGATCGACCGATAAACTTATAAGCATGGGAGATCATACTCGATACCAAAGACCACTAACTGCTTTTTAAATTCAGTTTTGAGTGTTCCATATCTGATGCTCCTGTATCAACCAACCCAATTAATGAAAACAGATTAAACACTACATTGGCTCAAAAGTTGTGTTTGGGGGGGAGAGGGGGGGGGGGGGCTATGGGGCCTATGCTAATTTTCAGTTAAGTCATATATGATACTGTTTAACCACATTTATCATCAACAAACCGATCTTGACATAAATTGATGCTTCTATTTTAAAGTTGCTTTCTTTACCTTGGGAAAAGAAAACCTAATACAAGCTAGGAAGCTCCAAAAATTTGGCAAACCTGACCAAAGTTATAACAGTACCACCAATGTTGAAAGCCAAATTTCAAGATTAAAGCCATAAATTACAAAATCTGTAACACAAACCTTTATACTTCTTCATTTCTTCCTGTCAATTACACATGGTGGGGTAGTTGAGAAATTTGGTTGAGGTCCCCGGGCCTATTGAAAATAAAAGGCATTAATCACCTAATTGCAATACAAAAATATTAGAATACCAAATCAAAATCATTTTTGAGAAATAGCTATAACCAGTGACTATTAGCAATACCAAATCTGAAATGAAGAACACCAAAGTCTCTCAAACGGATTTGCCTTAGAAAATATGAGTTCGTAAAGATTTAGACACATTGAAATGTAGCTTCATCAATTGTACATCATGCCATGGCCCCGTATCTGATCTAAGATGTCCACCTTCATTCGGGCATGAACCCGAATTGCCAAGAAAATCGGCAATTGAAACAAAGATGCAGATGGTCAACTTTAATTACACAAAGGAATCAATCAATCAATCTGTCAACTTTTAAAACATGTATCATGTCACAAAAATTATTAGGTCATTTTTTTACTTTAAAACTTTCTGTTTCAGGAATCAACTGAATTGGGAGAAAAAGAATATACCTTGAGCAGTGTATCAAATTAGAACCATGGATGTTTCAACTGACAAGGACTTGTAATTCCTTAACAAAGTTAGGATAAAAGCAAATTAGAGCAGATTAACGAACACATAAATATAAACGCCCAAAGTAATGATACCTGAATGCTGAAAACAGAACATAATTAGAATCAAAAATGGTTTCACTCTAATTTCATGTTCCTCCTCTTCGGGATCATCAAAATATCGTGTCTCTGGCGAATGGAAACTGAAAATCAGTGATTCTATTGAAGGGTCGTCGTAGCAAAACTGAATTTTGGAAGATAAATGTGAATGTTCGATTTGCCGGAGCAAAATGATGGGCTAGTTGACTAAAATAGCAACCAAAGGGAAATCGAGAGAGAGGTTTTTGGACGACGGCGATGGCTGAAACCTCCGGCGAGAATGTTAATTTTCTTCCTACTGATTTATGAGAGACCAATCGTGAATTAAGAAGGATGAGGAGGTTACCCACGTCGAGACGGTTAATATTCAGTCTTGGATGTGCTTATCAGACGGTTAATATTCAATCTTGGATTTTGATCCAAGGGTCAGTTTCAAATCCCACTCTATGGTAACTATATATATAATTGCATATTTATCCATTTCATTAAAATTAAATAATTAAATGACTATTTTACCCTTAATGAACTTAATTAAAGAATTGTTTACATATCCTCTACTTAATAGCAACAATTACATATGTCACTAATTTAAACCTAAACCGAGTCGGTGTTAAAGACGAGCATATTAAAGCTAATAAATTCAACTAAAGTTGAATTTTTTAATCTTTAACAAATATAAAAAAGTATTTTACATAGTTTATAGGTTGAATATTTCTAACGAGTGACATATAACATATATTATCACCGAATATCGTATCTAGCTTCTTCGATCTTTGTATGCAGTTCACTTTTCCATTCAGTGTACAAACTGAGTTTAGTAAGTTGAAAGAGTAGAGCCAAACTTGTTAATAGCCATGTCCTTTTTTTTTCTCCATTTCCAAACAGGAAGGTAAAAAATAGGAACTACCTCCGCATTCCACAATAATTTTGCTTATGCAAACCACAGCGTTTCTACATGTTTTTCATATTTGGGCATTGATCTTGGGTAAAACCGAAACATACCAAACGCGAATCACAGTTAGCTAATTCGTGGTTCACTCCGGTATGAGTACACAATTCGCTAGATGGAACGTATACGGTAAGAAGGGTGTAGGTTCATTTCGGTACGAACCGATATGGCGTACCATGGTGTCCGGTCTAGTATTACCCACTTCAAAACATAATTTCCAAAATCCAAATTACCAAGACATAAATCCAAGTTACTAAATTACCAAAATCCAAATTACCAAAATATAAAATCCAATTACTGAAATTGAAGAGTAGAAGTATAAGTTAATGATATAATTTGGTATGATTTGGAATGTACTTATACATGCTCATGGCTTTAATCTCTGGAATATGAAATTGAGTTGGAATTTGGAACACTGGTTCTTGACGCTCTTTACAATTGATCCGAACACCCGAAAATCGATCCAATTGATGTTTACAAATCGATGGAACGCGTATTACATAGCGATAGGAACGATTGGATTTCTAAAATGGATTGATGTACAGGCCGCCTGGTCGCGATTTCAGTGGCCATTGGTACAACCGCCGGAGTGAATCACAACGATGTTCAAAAATACAAAGAGGCTACCTTCATCCAAATGATTAGGCGTGGATATTATAAAGGGTAAACGGGTAATTTAATATGGAACGGGGAAATATGTAATTAATTTTTTTTGTTGGGGAAATATGCAATTTATATAGTCTTTAGTAAGGGGATGTATGTAAAAACCCCTTCAATATATTCTACAGGTTGTTTATCAAGTCTGAAGTTAATATATTTTTTTTCTTTTCAAGTATTTTGTATAGTTTTAAGTATTACTGTTGTTAGAATGTTAGTCATGTTAAATATTTTTGGACCTTTTAAAAAAAGAATAAATAAAAATATTTGGGATTAGAAAAGTAGTTTAGTGAAATAAAGAGGTAAAAAGATATGCTTATGTTCGTCAGTCTAGCTTATATAAAATTGTTATATATGAACAGGTGAGGGCGCACTTTATGGAGTAGATATCAACACAGGTGGAATTTGTGACTCATTTGCCAACTTTGTGTGGGAGCCAGCACTGGTGAAGGTAATAATATCGGTTATTTGTTGTCGTTAATTTTGTATACACGTATGTGAAGTTGCTTACCTAATTGATGTTTATTACTACAGATTAATGCTATAAATGCTGCAACAGAGGCGGCATGCCTTATCTTAAGTGTTGATGAAACAGTGAAGAACCCAAAGGTAATACTATTTTTTTTACTTGCATTAGTATTTAAAACATTATATAATATACGATCTTTAGCGGTATGTTAATGATGGAAGGATTTAGTCTATTCAACATTTCAACCTGAACATACTATAATAAATTCTTTAATGGTATGTTAATGAATCTTGTGTTTTGGGTGGACTCGATTATTTAGTAACAATTTAAATAATCATTACTAAGGGGGTGTTTGGGATTCCTTATTCTACCTCCTTATAACTTCTCATTAAGTTAATAAGTTACAACATTGTAACTTATGAAACTTTTTCTCTCACAATATAAGCAATCTCATACACCGTATCGCTTTTCAAAAAGTTAATAAGTTATAAGTTGGTGAAAATAAACAATCCCAAACACCCCCTAAATAACAAACTTAATTTTACATATTTAGCTTGAGAGTTGGAGCAATTGGAAATGATTGGAGAATGGTAGTTAGATTTTAAGAACAATTAATTTTTGGAAATTAATTTCAAGGCATGAACCTAATTTCACTTTTGAATAATGAATGGTTAGAAGAAAAAATAATGAACTTCAGACTTGTAAACTTTGTGTTTTGACTTTTTTTGCATTGCAGTCGGAGAGTGCACAAGGAGACGCTGCTGCCATGGGTAGAGGACGCGGCGGTGGTGGACGTGGAAGAGGGATGCGCAGACGTTAAGCGTTAAATCTTTAGTTTTGGTTATATCATTTGAACTTAAGCATGGGAGTGGTGAGGTATTTTTGGTTTTGGAGTGAAGATAATTTGTGTGGTGTTTATGGAACTTGTGTTTTTTGTAGCAATAGGATCATTTTGAATGCATGGATTACGGAATGGTTGATCTTTTTTAGTTATGCAAACGTTTGTGCTGCTTATTTTAATTCAGTATTGTATTTAGTATCTTAATGAAGGTTAGCAAGAATGATAGAGTTAAAATTGTTCTCTTGCTCTTGTCTATAATTTTCGAGCTTAACCCACTCAAACTCGTCAATGACATGGCAACTCTTGATTTCCTGATTTTCCTCTAGAAGAGGTATCTGATTCGTATCTTGTTTCTGTTAGTTTTTTTACTATTGCTTTTTGATGGCCACTTGCTCAATGCATGTTAGTTGTCTAAGGTGCATTGGCTTTTATTAATCCTATCATTTTTGTCAGCCTCAGCTAACTTTTTAACGAATTTGTTTCCAACGGTTTATGACTAATAGGATTCTAACATAGTTACTAGCAGGTCGCTGAAAAAATGCTTTTGGAGAAAAGTCAACACTTTTTGCTGAAAAACTCAATCTGAACACCGTCACCACCAATTGACTCACCCACCACTACTTAAGCACCATCAATTGATTCCGACGAAGGTTCTAGGGTTCCAGCGAACTCGATAATTGGGGCTTTTACTAGAAAAAAGGTTCGTAAAGGTTCGATTCAAGGTTACGAAGATGCCGGGGATGAAAATATTGAGTTTTCCGAAAAAAAAATGCGAGTTTCCCGGCCAAATAAATTTTCAACTAACGACGTTAAAATTTTGTTAGTCGCGGACTGATGGAAATAAATATGATAACATGTGGGATCATTATCAGCCAATTCGTTAATTGAGTTAATTGGGACTGATAGCGACTAAAAAATGATAATTAAGATTAATAAAAAACAATATACATTTTAACCTCTTAGTTAGTCTAGTATCGATGGAATCATGTGAGTTTTCTTAGGTGACATTAATTAATTAGCAAGCAAAAAATATGAGAAAAATTAGTTTTTATAGTTTTACTTAATTCATTTAATGTAGTATTAAGTTACTAAAAAAAAATATTATACTAAGGACAAGTTTTTGCCTTTCACTCATTGTTTTCTATATTTGAAGAGTTCTCATGTTCTTTTGACTAATTGATGTTAAGCATTTATGTTAACGCCATTATTACTTTCTTTAATCAATAAAGGTTTATTATGTAAAAGATAATGTTGTTTTTTTTTCTCGAGTAAACTGTCAAAATCGTCCTTAAGGATTAGTCACTTTCACGGCTTTCATCTTTTTTTTTTCAACTGGATTGGATCTCTAAGGTTTACAAATTGTTACCAATATCGTCAAATCGATAAGTCCACTACTTTTTAACATTAAGTTAGAGGCAAAACGACCATTTAATTTGTTTAATATATTATTAAAATTTAGTCATTAAAAATTTAAACAATATTAACCAACCCACCCATACACTCACCAGTAAAAGTTAAAATGGTCATATCAATTAGCTACATTTTTGTAGTAAATTATTTGTACATAATATTTTTCTCTCTATTCAACCATGTTAGTTGTTGACTTTTGATCATTATTTTCCTATAAATCAATTTTCTTTTAACGGCCAACAAAAGCATGTATTAAAAGAACGTAAAGATATAATTGGCTGACGTTAAGTTTTACGTCAGTCAACTCGTATTTTTCTTTCAATCGAAAGTACTAATATATCGGCTTAAAAAAAAAGTTAACGACGTTAAGTGTTTTTTAACGAAGATCCATTGAGAGAAAAATAGTCAAAAGATAGAACAATTAGCAATTTTAAACATTTAAAGATACATAAAATATGTGACTATTTATTTCCAATTGCCTTTTATTTATAAATATTTAAAGACAAAGGAAAAAAAATAATATCTCTACTATCTATAATGCACCAGTTAATTTTTAAAAGGTACCTTTGTTAATGTATATGAAGTAATGCATAAAATTAAGACTTTTAAGGACCAAAATGTGTCTTTTGCTCACCATCACCCACCTAACCATAAATTTCTTAAACAATTGCTTCCTTATCTTTATTCAATTTAATTAATAGTTATATTTTTGCCTCCTTATTTTTATTCATGTTTTGACAACTTATATATATATATTTTTGTTTTCTTCTTATATCTTTTAGGATATTATGTTTTAAAAAAATCCGAGCATACCATTACAAAGTTTTTGTTGACGTTTCGGTATAAATGTTATTAAAAATTAAGGTCTGTATGAGTATATTAATGCATAATGTAAAAAAGAAATATGGAAACAGAAGTTAAAACCCCCGTTCCACCAAGCACCAATCGATCAGTTTAATTTGGTTTCTCTTCCTCCTGGACGTTTCTGTACTCGCTCCTTTCAGTGGATTCGATTGCTAAACTTACAAATTAGTCTAAAGATGTTTGGTAGTTGCGTTCATTTGTGTTATGTTTATACAATTATGACATCATTGTTTGATCGATATATATATTCACTGTGTTAGAGATTAGGGATTTTGATTTCATTTGTCTATTGGTTTATAATTGCGTTAGGGCTTATAAACATTTTATTACAATTAACTGTGATATTTTAAATCATCATACGATAGAAAAAAATTCTCTTGAAAATGTCCCATGAGGGTTTCGGTGGGATCGTCGTTTCAAAATGCGGATCGGTCTATCAAAGTTGGTATCCTCGGGGCCAATGAATTAACAGCTGCTCCGGTATATAGTTTTTTTTTTCATTTTATTTTGTTATTTATTTTTACCAACAACTATACAATTATGACATCATTGTCATAATGTTACAATTATGACATCATTAGAGATTAGGGCTTTTTTTATCAATTAATTAGTATAAGTTTTTTTCCTATAATTTGCATTACTTTGTTTGTCTTGTGGTTGTAGGTTGACAATCTTAAACTCCTCTATGGTCAAATGTGCTAGAATTGATGGTATGTTGAATTGATGATATATTATTATCTGTAGATTTTAAAAATTGTTATTGAAATGGATTTAGACGAGCACATTTAAGTAATGAGCTAAAGGTACAAATCGAGCACATTTAGCCCTCCATTGAAGTCCATTAATGAGTTACAGATATAAAGTTCAAGTCTGGCAATAAACATCTGCAAAGATGCCATAATTATTGGCTGAGAAGTCATGAATAATTCATGGAGTCAACTAAAGCTTGCATTACTTTTCTTTTTTGCAGTAATCTTTTATGTTTTTATCATTCAGTATACCCCCCCCCCCCCCCCCCCCACCCAGGTATTTCTGGTATACTTTTTCCTACTCTTTATTCTTTATTGTACTTTAAAAAAAAATCCTAATTTATCTATGATTTGACATATTGGTATAACAAATAACTACAAGAAGCGTTATGGTTTACGGTTTGGATTGATCTCAGGTCAGCTTAATGTATGTTTTCATTGTTCATCAGCAATACTTTATAACACTTGAGAATAAATTTAACTAAATCCAACTTGATCTCTTCGCATTTTTTCAAATTTGTTTTGTTTTCAGTTTTCTTTTTGTATGGGTGGATATTTGAGAAGTAGATATTGAAAGACTATGCATCACCGGCATTACTTGCATTCAAGAAAACTTTTAAAGTTGGAGCTTCTTTATAAGGTGTAAGTCCTCATTTTGAGCCGTTAAAACCTGAACATTTTGTCACCACTATGTTTAACATTTGTAACCATAGGGTTTGGATCAAATACAAATTAAATTAACGTGCTAAACGTGAGAATCAAGTAGAGTAATTATAAATACAAGTAGAGTAATTACGTAATTACTCTATGATGTAATTACATAATTACTCTACTTGTATTTATAATTACTCTACTTGATTCTCACGATTAGCACGTTAATTTCATTTGTACGTTAACTTTACCCTGTAACCATATTAAACAGGTAGCTCACTTAAAGTTTCTGCAAGAAGAAACACACAAATTCTTGTCACTACTACGTTTAACATATTGTAACGGTCTTAAACAAGTAGCTGAAGTAAAGTTTTTGAAAGAAGAAACACACAAATTCAAGTACCCGATACATGGATAACCCTGTTGGTAATTATTATTCACTTTTACTCCTATGTTACATTATTAGTTGGTTATATATTATATGTTAACTTTGCAATTCGTGGTGTAAAAAAATTCTTTGAAAGATCACCGATCAACTTTCTTGCCATATAATCCTCTTTTAAGGATTGGAAGACAAGTTCTTGGAACCGTTTTTCAAGTTATTTTGATCATCATTGTAAAACTTTGTCTTATAAGTTATATTGCATTTTTATATCTTATAGTTTTTCTGTATATTTTTTAAATGATTTGATAGCATGTTGGTGTTGCAGGTAATAGTACCCCTTGATCAAGCACGAAAAATATATCAAGCATTAGCAAAAGGATTGCAGTTTCTTTAGCGGAGTATGAAAGGGGAGTGACATGGTTTTCATAAGGTTGGCATGTCACTTAAGATGGGTTGAAACTTATTATTCCAAAACGTGTTGTTCTGGACACGCAAACCGGAAATGGGTTGAAACTTAGCTAAAATGTAAACTTGCTGAATAAAATTCGCTTAAAATTTATAGTTTCTTTTTTATAAAACTTGTTTTATAATGTTGGCAATTCTTTTGGCTTTGATTATCAGTCTTTTTGCACAACGGATATACCTTCAATGGCTGAAGCGCGAAGGGTCCAAGCTCATCAAAACACGAGCTCTGCTCCTTTAATTTACGAGAATTCGAGTTCGGTTGGCTCGGGCATTCTTTTGGAGGATACATTGCAGCTAGGTACACCTTGAAAGTAAGTTTTTGATCATGTTTTTAGTGTAACATGTAATTAAATTTTAAGTCTTCTGATGAACACTACCTGTTAAATCACAACAAAGTGATTATGAAAGTTTATTGATCAATTTCTGTCATGAAATTGATTGTATACAAATTTGTGACCTGATCATGAAAAATAGGGGTTAGATCACAACCGAGTTGTGATTATGAAAGAAAGCGTTATAATCACAATGAGTTGTGGTAAAGAAGAAAGAGTAAATACGCACACGAGTTGTAATAACTAAAGAAAGAGGTATGCTCACAACTAGCAGTGATATCGGATAACCTTTTAATTACAATGAGACGTGATTAGAGGTGGAATATACATGATTAATAAAAGTATATTTGAAATAGAATAGTTGATAGACTATGAGTTTACTTTATTAAAAAAAAAGAAGTTTTATTAAAGATTATATAAAGAAGATTTGATACGTAAATCTGTAGCAGGCTACAATTCTGCAATGTTGAGTTTAAATGTCTGCAGTTTCAAGGACTAAATTCTACACTGTTTTGGCTTAAAATTAATCCACTGTTTTTAGTTAAAATTACTGCACGGGTGTGGGTTATGTTGTTCTTTTGGGGTTAAAATACAACAATGTTTGTAGAAAAGTGTTGCAATGTTTGGGGTTAAGTTTTAAATAAGTTATTGCTATAGTTTTTCATTCAAGCATGCAACTAATCAGTTTATAAATGTTTCAGGAAAAGATATGTTTGACTAAGACTGCAGAGGTTATCAAGTCTCATGTTTGAAGATGAATACGACATGTTTTGAAATTGTAACATATCAACTATGCTTCTTTTGTTTAGAATATCTATACTGTGAGAAGCGTTTTGTAAATCCTAGAAGTAGAAGAGGTCATGTTACCTTTAGTTTATTACAAAATATTTATTTTGTTAGATAAAAAATTTGGGTCCCATACAATCACGAGATGGATTGATAAACTAACGGAAACAGTACCGTGCTGTAAATTGTCGATGCCACATCATCGTGCGGGTTTCCAACTAGTTTTACTTAGCGTTGCACATTCTAAAAATAACGTGTTCTCCAACACAAGTCAAACCTAGAGTTTCAAATTTAAACGTGGTGATACTTACGTGGGCTCAATTCAAACCTAGTGTTTCAGATTTATCTATCGTGTTGTTCTACTCAAAATTAATGTTTTCAAAGTTAGCATAAGCCAAAATGATGTTGATACTTAGGTGGTGCTGTGTAATATTGTTTTAAAATTAATATTTGACCATTGATATAATGGGTTATTGAATTTTAACAATTTCAACTTTGATCTATTGACTAGCATTAACCATACAAGTTTCTTCACATTTTTATGTGTACACACATGTTAATGTATCGCACATCTTATTATTTAGTCACAAGTTGATACATTTTTATACACCATAAATGTTTAAATTGGAGCATTAGATTATACAACAATTTGGTGTTTGTAACTGTCACTCAATGTTTTCATGTGTGCATGAACCTATCTAGCAGTTCTGAAACTATAACATATCCCGCACCTCCAAGTACTAACGAAAGCGTGAACCTGCCTCCTGGTACAAGCTCGGGAATACTTGAGGACAAAGAAGAACCCGAGTATCTATCAGACCAAGACATTGCAGCAGGAAGAACACCAAACAAAACCAGAACTACACAAACACAAACAGAACCAGCCATTGTTAGGATCTACACACACTTGAAAGAAACTAAACGAACATCCTTTATCCAACCGCCCCGACCCCTCCATTGTTACCTTTAGTAATAAGCATATTAACTTAGGAGACACCCACACAATTATTTTTTAAATCAGCCAAGCCGCTCGATTGCCTGGCTAAAAGCTCGAATTGCCCGGGCTCAGGCTTCACTTATCAAGCTTAAGCTAGCTTGTGAGCCTAAAGGATCCTGTTATTAATAAACTTATTTATTTAATATACATAATAGTTTTCATTATATCTAAAATTATGATAAAAATAATTAAATAATATATATCAAGTTATGCATACAACTTTTACCTATAAAAATATATTACAAATAATTAAATAATCAATGAGCCGAGCTGAGCTTTAAAAATAAATCTGGAAACAAGTGAAGCTCGATCTCTGCTCGGCTCATTTAAACCCATAGTCAGCAGAAACCAAATAAATGATTATGAATTGAATGCAATTTCTCATTTCTCTTTGTTGAAAGATGCTTCTGGATGTTTTTAACATAGAGACAACATTTTACATCAACAATGTGCAATGTCCACAAAATTCTTAGGCAAGATCGGTAAATTGACTAGCACAAGTGGCATTTACCTGGTATTGGTGGGGTCCATGAGTTTCTGATGGTGGCTTCTCACAACTATAAAAATTTGATGTTTAAGGTTTCTGATGGTGGGTTCTCACAGCTATACATGATCAATGATGAGACCCCGAAATAAAGGAGTTTGGGCCGTTCGTTCAGTCCAGACGGAGCAGGTAATAGACTTGGCCCAACAGTTTTGTTCGGAGACTAGAACTATAGTTTATGGTAGAATTAATTTATTGGTGTTTAATTTGGAAATGTTTAGTTGTATTACACAGTCAGCCTTTTGTACAAATTACTTGTGTATTCAGTTTGTTTATTATAAGCAATAGATGATATTATGTGAGTTGATTTTAGTAATGTTAAACTAAATACATCTATATGCTTTTGATAGAAAGTTAATTAGTGATGAATTCAGTGCAGGTGAATGATGGTTCTGGTTCACACCTATTATAACATGAAGTGTGCGATTGAAAGCATATTACATGATACTACTTTTATTTGGCTGATATCATCAGGATTTTATTTGAAGTCTGTGAGACCTTTTTATTGCACAAATTATGTTCTGTTCCTGATATTGATAGGTCAAGAGTGGTTTTTGATAGAAGATATCCACCTACTGTCAAACGGCTGCATGGAGATCAAGAAAGACATAGATGTCCACATTGTTGAGTATTGAGACCATGAAAAACATGCAGAAATCTGACATCTCAACATCAACTAAGTAAAAGGGGAAGGAGAAAGAGTACAAAATCTCGCGAAAGTAATTAATCAAAGTTGAGCAACTGATTTTATGGTACCAAAAATGGGTCAAAATTTTGGCATCATTTTGGAGATTGTTACATCGATTTTCTGTCATTGTTTTCGCATGATTGTTTTGGCACCGTAATGTATAAAATCTTTGGCATTTTTAGTTGATTTTGATGATTGCCATTCGTATTTTTATCTTTCTTACTTCGAAGCTCATCATAAAGAAAAGCAGATATACATGAAATAAAATAATTAAAAAACGCAGAAAAGAACACCTGGTAAAAACACACAAAAAAAAAAGAAAAAGAAAAGGAAAAAACCCATAGCAAAACATAAAAAAAAAGAAAACAAAAGAAAGAAAGAAAGAAAAAACGCACAAAGAAAAAGTTTGTAAAGAAGACAAAAGAAAAGGAAAAAAAAGCTAGTTAAAAATGGTTAAATATGAAAAGTTGAGAAACTTTAAAGTTTTAGTAAAAAAATAAGGGTAAAATAGTCATTCTAAATTTTATTTTTAATAAAATCAATTAAAATGGGTAATTTGATATTTTTTTTAGTTAAGGGGACATGCAATTTTGGTTTTGGGTTGGGTAAATATGCAATTAATGAAGTTTACAAGGGGATTGATGCAATTGCCTCATTTAAAAAATAAACGAAGTAGGATCTGAAGCATAACTGATAATAAGCATACCTCCATAAGTTCCAGCAAAATCCAATGCTTTGAAAAAGATATCAGGGTCTAGCAATGACAGTATTAATGGTGGAAACAACGTCAGAAGGTAAGGCAACGATCTATTTCTATCAGATGACAATTTCAACACTGCAACAACGTAAACATATACATGAATAATTTAAATTTAAAAAAGAATTAGATAATACGATTATTATTACATAGGCAAGAAGTAACTCACAGTCGGATAGGAAGTCAGAGAGGCCCAAAACAAATCCAATATAAGAAGTTGCAATCGCAAGGAGCGAAAACGCCCCAACAATAGGCTGCACAGCATCATTTTTATTATTTGATAAATATAAAAGTAAATAATGTGAAAACAAATCCTGACCCCAACAACTCCATTAGTAGCTTGCAAAGCCTGCAGTGGGTCAGCAATCTTATCTGTGCCTGTTGTTTCAATCGTTCCAAGAATGACAGCATTCCAGATAAGAAAGAGACCGAGGGGAATTGCAGTGCCTAGAATAATCGAATTTCTGCAAGTAAATATTCAAATAAATATACAGAAATATAAATATATTGAATTTGATATATCATGTCATGTGTCATTGTGTCACCTTATTTTTGACAGGTCTCCTTCCAGATTTGTGCAAAGAACAGGCACTACATTCTAAAGTGAACAAATTACTTAAAATAAATTATTATTATTATTATGATAAATGTTATTATGTATTGAAACCTGATAAACGAAAGACAGTGCTATTATAGGTATACTAGCGGGAATAGCTTGCAAGTTAGCTTTCAAAAGAGCATCCCAGTGCAAATCCCCACCCGCAGCCGCCTATAAAAATATTATGGAAAATTGGTTTTAAATAATCCCAACTATGCCCTATTGGCAAATAACAGTCTCAACTTAACACTTGACTGGTGGCGGTCCCAACTAAGGGTGTATTTGTTTCCAACGGTCCGCGACTAATGGATGGTTAACTCTGTTAGTCTGATGCTTACGTGGCATGCTTCGTTGTCAAAACCTTGATTACGTGGCATAATACGTGGCATATTTTCTTAATTTATTGCTCTCTCTCTCTCTCTCTCTCTCTCTCTCTCTCTCTCTCTCTCTCTCTCTCTCTCTCGTAAAACACAAATCACAGTCACCCACCACCACCATCTATCTCCGATAACCCCTAATATTTTCCCTCCTTTTCAATTCACCAAAATCCAAACCCTAACTTCATTACCACTCGCCCAATCTTGTTCAAATTATCTTGTTCAATGGCAGAATCCATCTATGCACGATTGTCTACACAAACCCTAAGTCGGAATTTGAGCTTTCAGGGTGCTAAACGAAGGTTCAGCGCCAGAGCCGGTGCGGGGAGAACTAAAGAACAAAGCACCACCACCATGGCGGCGGAGACAAATGGAGGCACAGTTCTACCACTGCAATTTCGCCCAAGTGGAAGCACCACCACCATGGCGTTGAGGTCAATGGCCGGCGACATTAGTGGCGTTCAATTGGAAGAATTTAAAGTGAACATGGAATTTAGGGTTTTGGTAAAGGGGTATGAATCTGTTAGTGTAGATTTTTTTCATGTTAAAGGTACCGGAATTAGGATTTTGGATACATAGAGGCAGATTATGACTCGCCAGATGATGGTGAGGGTGGTAGCGAAATTGTCGCAAAGAAGACGGTGAGCGTGGGCATGGAGAAGACGGTGAACGCAGGATGATGTGGATATGTAACCTATCTATCTATGTTATATTATTATTATGCCTAGTTGCCACGTATTATGCCACGTAATCAAGGTTTTGACAACGAAGCATGCCACGTAAGCATCAGACTAACGGAGTTAACAATCCGTTAGTCACGGACCGTTGGAAACAAATACACCCTTAGTTGGGACCGCCACCAGCCAAGTGTTAAGTTGGGACTGTTATTTGCCAATAGGACATAGTTGAGATTATTTAAAACCAATTTTCCAAATATTATTAATGTGCATGATATTAATAATATCTAAGAATGATGCTAATTAGTTGGAATAAATCATGACATTATGCGTCTATTCAGACCTTAATTTCATTCGTATGCTGTGAATTTTAGTTTAATTCTTCTTATTTTGTGCTTCAGCTTTAAGTCACCAACACACTTAAATAAATGCCAAAATATTTTGTGTAAGTAAATGGAATATGCTCTACATAGTCTTTCTATATACATTTTTGCTTAAAACTCTTGCAAAATAAGCAGCAAGAAGTTGAGAACAAAATCAACAAATTATGAAAAAAGTAACGAGCTTGTAGAACTCTCATTAGTGGAATCAGCAAACATCTATCAGTTAATAAGTCATGACAATTACCACTAACGCTGCAAAAGAAATTATGATGCCCGCCACTAGAACTCCATTGACTACATCAATAAGCTGCTGGCTACATCAAAGATATTAACAGTTCAGTCACTAGCATATTTTCTAAAAAATGCACTAAATGTAAGTGTAACAACAACAGCTACAAATTTATAAAGATTCAAAATACGCTTTCACAAAATATACACAAAAAACCAAGTGCATTAGGATTTCTGATATTTACTAACGGTTAATCTAAAAGTTGAAATAAATGATAACAGAAAAGACGACCTTCCAAAGTAGCAAATGCTGCCCAGTAGAAGTGAAAACAGGGATGCGCATTCCCATCTGCAATCATAACTGTATTGTCAATATTATGAAAACTTATTTTTATATGACACTATAAGTCTAGATGCTCAAATTGGAAAATCATGTTAATGTTTACTTCATGTCTCTTCTAAATAGAAAGCAAACAGCATGATACATTCATAATGACCAATTTACCCCTATTGTCACATTTGTCAAGTATGTATGGCTAACATGCTGTAATAAACATAAGGTAGCATTTGCATTGAACCATTTACCCCTCTTGTAATTAACATACACACTCATAATGACTCATTTAGATATTGTATAGCATTCTTTCAATCGAGCATATTTGCAATACTTTTGACCATCTCTAACACAAGTTAATTCATTTTTAATATAAATTAATTATTTTGTTAGCTAGGATGCTATTTGATCCCAAGTTATTAGCACATAATATTAAGGATTCAAGTGAACATATAAATACCTACATGTTGACAATAACTGTACTAACATATGTTATGCATGAAAAGTTGGTCTGCTATAATATTAAGGATCTCATCTTAAAGCATGAAAATTAGATGCTTGAAATTTGGTTACAAGAACATAAATCATACACTGGGATGCCAAGGATATTTGTCAAGATGTCTGATGAACGAGCCACATAGGCAACAAGAAGGGCGTAATGTATAAAAATATATGACCAGCTGCAATAACAGAGTGGTAATGGTAATGGTAATAGTAATAGTAATAGTAATAGTAATAGTAATAGTAATAGTAATAGTATACTTCATCAGGTAATAAGAAAACAGGATATTTGATCATCTTACCAAGCAATCTGAACTCCAACTGTCCCAAGAGTTCTTGTAGCCATTGATACCTGAGCAATGAGAATGAAATGATAAAATGAAATATAGTTTTTATTCCGTCGCCTAATAATTTATCGTTGCTTGTGTGTTTTAGCTAAATAAACTATTAGGGCAACATCCTATATTATACAAAATTACATATTTCCATATCATGCTTGAAGAGCATTATATATTATGCGTTGAAAACTCGTGTTTTCAATAATATCTATGAAGAACGAATTAGGTCAAACGTAAGAAGTGTTGTAATTACCAATGATACACCACTGGAGCCGAGTTCGGACATTGTCTTTACATTAACTTCAGCTATTAGCAAGCCGGTGACAACCTGCACGATAGCGATTTTTGTAATGTTGTATAATAAGATAAAAAGACACATATATTTAGGAGGCAGAAAAGAAAAGGTAATAAAATACCATATAAATCCAAGAAAGAATGCAAGTGAGTGCAGCCGCCAAAAACCCAGCCTCCTGAGTAACTGCAGGAATAGCAAGAATTCCTGCACCAACCTGTTTACACAATTTACAAATATAAACAAACAAACAAACAAATCTGATTAATTGAGTAAACCCTAATAATACAAGCAAGCAGGAAGAGATTACTACTTACAGTGGTTCCAGCAACGAGAAGAACGGAACCGGTGACGCTTCCTGGAAGAGTGTAAGTAAGTAATATGAATATGAATATGAATATGAGATTGAATTAATATATAACCAGGTTGTCTTTGAAGAGTAGCTGGATTGAGGTTAGAAAACAGCCGCCTCTCAGATTCCAATTGTTCAGATTGTTGATTGAATTGCTGGCGTTTGGAAGAAGAGAAGCATCGGAAACGCAATGGCAATGTGTAATGATGCTGTTGAAGAGATGGAACTTGACGGAGATGATTGGAAGAAGAAGAAGAAGAAGAAAGTGAAAAACCGCCTAATAATAATGGCGCCGGAGAATAAGAGGTCACCACCGCCACGGCCATGTCTGTCTTCTCCGCTGCTGTAACCAACTTTCTTTCTTTCTTTCTTTCTTTTGCAGGGTGGGTATATGTTTGCCACGTCTGTAGGGGTCTTTCTATCCTGACTTTTTCAATATAATTGCATATAAACGTATCGAATGTTCGGGAACTAGTTGTGAATCGTTTGACGGGAAGTTCGTTTATGTTCGTTTATTTAATAAACAAACGAGCGTGAACAAAAAATTTGTGTTTGTTTAATTAAACGAACGAGCATGAACACTTCGTTCATTTATGTTCGTTTATGTTTGTTTATGTAGTAATAGAACATAATTAAATATTATCTAGATCGATAATCTGATTAAAGGTTTTTATATTTGTTAATTTGCGTTCATTTATGTTTGTTTGTGTTTATTTATATTTGTTCATTTATGTTCGTTTATCTTTGTTCAGTTATGTTCGTTTAAATTTTAAACAAACGAACACAAATGTCCCTTTTTATATAAACGAATATGAACATAAATATTTGTTCGATTAAGTGTCCGTGTTCTTTTAAAGTTAAATGAACGAACACGAGCTTGCCTTTGTTCGTGTTCATTCGATTCGTTTACAGGCTTTCATTATTCATATTGATGAATACATTGGTCTCAATCTATAGGCTCTGTCGATTTTATTTGTGTTCGCGAACCGTTCGTGAACACATTAATTTCGTTAATGAACGAACACGAACATAAATCTCGTTCGGTAAGTGTTCGTGAACCGTTCGTGAACACATAATTTTCTTAACGAACGAACATGAACAAGGGCTTGTTCGTGTTTGTTCGGTTCGTTTACAGCCCTAAACATAATTAATATAAATAAAAAACCTATAAATTCCTGTTCACTTTGACGCAACGCATGCCCAAATTACTTAGATAGATAAAATAATGAGACAAGTGCCATTTTAGTATTTGTGGTTTGACCAACTATGCAACTTTAGTACATATAATTTATTTTATGCAAATGATTACCCCAGTTTCAAAAAATTTGCATTTTTAGTACATTTTTTAACCCCGTCAATTTTCATCCGTTAAGTCCGAGGTATTTACGTACTTTCATTATTTAAACGAGGAGTATTTGGGTAATTTCACTATTATTTTTTTGGTTTTCTTTTTCTTTTCTTCTTTCCTCTCTCCCTGTCTATAAACCCCTTTCCCCCAAATCATATCTTATAAACCCTAATTCCCCAAAATCCCAACAAACCTTCATTCCTCAAAATCGATCATGGTTATGTGCTCTTGTGGTTCGCCAACCATCATTCGAACGTCCTGGACATCATATAATCCTAGTCGACGATTTCTTGCTGCGCTAGGCCGGTAAAATTTTTTTATTTTTACTTAATTCATTTGTTTTGCTACAATTTCTAATTGAATTCATAATGTTTTATTGGAATGGACGAAACTGTGGGTTTATTCATTGGGTTAAACCCCCCCCCCCCCATGTGTCAGAGAACAACTGCTATTATACCGGGGCTTTTGAAGTCAATTAACGAGCATAAAGAAAATACAAGAAAGTTGTTTAAGTCGAACTCAAAACTTGAAGAAATTGGAAGAGAAATGAGAACAAAAGGCTGAAACAAATGCTATGCATTTTGATGTGGTCTAAAATATACATATTATTATATAAGTATTTCTTACTATTTTGGACACGTTTGAGCCAGGTTTTTATTAAATATTATTCTTAACTGGTTTATTAGTGGGTTTTAAAGTTTTATGAGATCAACGAGCGTAGAGTCAAAACATAATTTATCTAATAATGATACTAATAATAATAAAAGTTCATAAATGAAAAAAAAAAGAAAGAAAAGAAATAAACGTGAAAGGGAAAGAAAAAAACAATTTATGTATGGAATATTAAATTGTCTCTAGTGCTTTATTTGCATATAGTTGATTGACGGAAGTGATTTTGTTTCTTGGGTCATATTATTAACACATGGGCTGATGTGTAGGTTCTACTGGACCGAGGGATGGAATAGGCCTGTGAAAATGCCATGTTACAATCTATGTTGATGGTGGGCTTGGGCAAAAAGTTAGACGAGAAAAGGAAGAGGAAATCAGAAGGATTATTATTATTTTGAGATCCAATCAATTGGAGTCGCCATATTGAAGATATTATTATTTTTTGTTTTGTCGGCTACTGGAAGGCAAAAAGAAAGGAAAGAATATATTGGTCCTCAATATTGTTATTTGAGGGGGGACCCTGCGAAGAGGAGAACCCTACGGCTATCAGAGAGGCTCACGCAAAGAAAGAAGAAAAGAGAAGGAGCAAGCCTTGGTTCAACCAAATAGCATCCGAGTTGAACACCTACTCATCCAAACATTCTTATTATTCGGTTTGAATTTATTGTTTTCGTCATGAATTTATTGTTTGAACCTATTTATGTTCTTTTGGTCTTGAGTATGGTTGTTGGCTAAACCCCTAAACTGCCTAGGTTATGATGAACTTTTGTTGACGTTGGATTTTCGTTTGGACTTTGCTTTTGTTATGGTTTATGATTAAGTAAGAGGTTTCTTGTTATTTATTCGATGCGTATGTGTGCTTAGGATTGTTTGACAGGTTTTATTGTTTCATAGTTTCCTTGGTGATTGTCTGTCATATAATAGGATTCTGTTAGGTCATCTACTGTGTGTTTTTGACTAGTTTGTGGTTGATTTGCAATAAAGCCATAGGAACAATATTAATAAATCAAATAGATCTATGTGTGCTGCTAATCTAAATAGCTGAGAGGTGATAGATTATATGATAAGTCTTGGTTGTTTAAGATTGCTAGATTTAGTTCTTCGTAAAGAGTCCGTCTAGGTTTAATTTTTCAGCCTTGTTTATTTAGTCGAGTGAATACTTTAAACTACCTTTGATTTCCGCGCTGTAAGGTAGGATTTCTTATAGAGGTACTTGTCATAAAATAATTAGTGACCGTAAGCGATTCTAATTAAACTGGTGTTTTTAAGAGCTTAATAGAGATCCATAGGTGTCTTCTTGAGAAGGGTCAGGGGTCCTGTTCGGGTTTTCATTAAGTGAATAATTTAAGATTCCAGTTCCATAACTTAGCATTTTCCAACTATTTGATAATTGATACATTAGGGATTCTAGCCTAGGTGGTTGCTTGTCATCATTTGAATTAAGTCTAGGTTTTAGTCGTTATTCGGTTTGAATTTATTGTTTGAACCTATTTATGTTCTTTTGGTCTTGAGTATAGTTGTTGGCTAAACCCCTAAACTGCCTAGGTTATGATGAACTTTTGTTGACGTTGGATTTTAGTTTGGACTTTGCTTTTGTTATGGTTTATGATTAAGTAAGAGGTTTCTTGTTATTTATTCGATGCATATGTGTGCTTAGGATTGTTTGACAGGTTTTATTGTTTCACAGTTTCCTTTGTGATTGTCTGTCATACGATAGGATCTGTTAGGTCATCTACTGTGTGTTTTTGACTAGTTTATGGTTGATTTGCAATAAAACCATAGGAACAATATTAATAAATCAAATAGACCTAAATGTGCTGCTAATATAAATAGCTGTGAGGTGATAGATTATATGAGAAGTCTTGGTTGTTTAAGATTGCTAGATTTAGTTCTTCGTAAGGAGTTCGTCTAGATTTGATTTTTCAGCCTTGTTTATCTAGTCGAGTGAATACTTTAAACTACCTTTGATTTCCGCGCTGTAAGGTAGGATTTCTTATAGAGGTACTTGTCATAAAATAATTAGTGACCGTAAGCGATTCTAATTAAACTGGTGTTTTTAAGAGCTTAATAGAGATCCATAGGTGTCTTCTTGAGAAGGGTCAGAGGTCCTGTTCGGGTTTTCTTTAAGTGAATAATTTAAGATTCCAGTTCCATAACTTAGCATTTTCCAACTATTTGATAATTGATACATTAGGGATTCTAGCCTAGGTGGTTGCTTGTCATCATTTGAATTAAGTCTAGGTTTAAGTCGTATTTAAGTCTTAGTGATTAATTTAATATTAGTTTTTTTTAGTAAAACCCCCCCAATAATAATAAATAAATAGTCGTGTCAGTATTAGTTGAGTCTAATTAGCTAGTTTATGTAATTTAAAGAGTCCCGTGGGTTCGATATCCGGACTTACTTAGCTGTACTAAAGTCAACCGGTTCACTTGCCGGTTAGTAGTTTTAGTTAAGTTAAGAGTCTAGAATTATTACTTAGTGTCTAGATTAGCGTTTATTTAGTTAATAAATATTAAACTACTTTTAGCGCATCACATTTCATGGGTGTTTTTCATTTGCTATTATCTATTTCACTGACTTTGAATTTAGAACTCTTATGTTTGACTTTAGTAATCTTATGTAATAGTGTTGTTTGTGGCCTAATGCAAGTACTCTAATGTAATTGTGTTTGTGTTAATGACAAATGTTTAGCTATTTATGTTTTGCTGTTATTGTTTGTTTGTGTGTTGAAATGGCACTTTTTGAAATGCATATGCTGTTTATTGAGTTTGTTTGCTGGTTATTGTGTTTGTGTGTCAATATTGGCATTCATGAAATGCATATGCATTATGCACATTTGTCATGATAGTCAATAACATCTAGCATCCATGAAATGGCAATTTTTGACATCCAAGTCAATATTGCATTCATGAAATGCATATGCACTATACACTTTTGTAATCCAAGTCAATAACATTCATGAAATAGCCTTTTTTGGCATTCATGAAATGGCCCTTTTTGGCATCCATGAAAATGGCAATTTTTGGTCAATATAGTCATCCATGAAATGCATAAACAGACTTCACAAAGCAACCACTTAAACATAATAGCAACAATCTGCAACAATCCACAAAGTGTCATAAACGAATCTACAACAATCCACAAAGTTTCATAAGCAAATATGCAACAGTCCATAAGTTATGTCATGCAGCAATCTGCAAGTTTCATAAACAAACTACAATGACAACCACTTAACAAGATTTAACACTTAAACATAATAGCATTACACAAACATTTGTCAGGAGTCTACAAAGTTTCAAAGCACATAATGCAAGTTTCAAAGTTTCATAACACATAATGCAAAGACATAATAACATAAGTTTTATTACATAAACATAAAAAAAGTTTCAAAACTAAATTGCAGCCCCACTTTTTGTTCCAGCCCTTTTTCTCTTCCTTTTACCAGCATCATTAGCACCCACAACTTGTTTTTCAGCTATTGTTCTTTTAGCAGCAGCCTTACCAGCCTTAACATACCCACCTTGTGCCTTCTTGCCACATGACCTCTTGTTATGTCCCACCTGCTTGCAAGTGTCACATGTTACAGACCCACCTTCCCCTTGTCAATTTACCACATTTTGAAAGTTTTTGACTTAACTTAAGAATCTCCTCAGCAGACTTCTTTATCTTCTTCTTTGGTCTGCCTATTTGCTTGTGATACTTTGGGGCTGTTAAGGTAGTTGGGCATGGAGAGATTGGCCATAAATCCATACTATTAGTTGGTTCTAAGGTTTTTGCATAAACCTTTTTCCAAATCTCTAACCAATAGGCCTCGTCCACCCACCTCTCTGCTATCCCATCACCTTGTCCATTCATGGTCTTATTATAAATACAAGCCACTGCATGCCTGCAAGGCATGCCCATAAGTTCCCATCTTCTGCATGAGCAAGTCCTTTGTTCCATATCTACTGCTCTTTTCTCATTTGTAGGACCAGTAACTTGATATTTGGTGTTTCCATTCCAAATAACAGTGTATAGATTTGCTTCATTCTTGATTTTATCAAATAAGGTTGTGGCAACAGGTGTTAATGGCCCTTGACACTTAGCAATGGTCTTATGCACAATAGTCATCCTTTTCATAATATATTCCCTAATGTACTCAAGGCAAGTAATAATTGGTTTGTCCTTGCAAGAATCAGTTTCCTATTGAAGACATCACAAAGATTGTTCAACAAAACATCACAGTTTGGCCTAACTGCAATAAATTCAAGCAAATTTAACATCAAACAACTTATATCTACATGTTAATGAAACAACTGATATCTACATGCTAATGAAATAATGAAATGTACATACCACTGAAATAAGCTCTTGACCAGTGTCTAGGTGGGATCTCTTTCAACCAATCATGAAGTGCTTTATCTTTATCTAGTATTGCTTTCTTACTTCTTTCAAATTCCCGTGGTGTGGTTGCAAAGGCACATTTCTGAAGCATGTTTTTGTACATAACACCTCTCCACCTTGGCTTCATATTTTCATGAATATGCCTTAAGCAATACCTGTGTTCAGCACTTTGAGACACCTTTTATATAGCTGGTATTATGCCCTAAACACAACAATTAAATGTATGTAAAATAAGAAAACAATCATATGTATGTAAAATAAGCAAACAATTAAATGTGTGCAAACAAACCTTTTGCCTATCACTTATGAAGGTGAAGTTACTATTGGAGTACATATCCAAATCTTCACCAAACACTCCAAAAACCAAGTCCAACTAGCAGTTGTCTCAGCCTCCACCAATGAGAATGCTACGGGATAAATTCCATTATTTGCATCAATTCCAACAGCTGTCAAAATCTGCCCTGGAAAGGGCCCTTTCATAAAGTACCCATCAAGACCTAGTATATCTCTACCACCAAGCTTAAACCTTTCCTTTAGTGCACCAAAGCAGATATATATATTCTCCCGAACTGCCTTGTGGGACTGCTAGGGTTGGAACAAGGTTCAATATCTAGTTTCACTTTTTACCTGGATTAGATCTAATAAGCTCTTCAGTGTAATCCCTTAAATAACCATATTGAGCCTTCAAATCTCCAAGTACCTTCCTTTCAGCCATGGACTTAGCCCTGCTCATCTGATATGGGGTAATCTACACCTGATATTTCTTTGCCAAGACTTCTACTAGATCTCTTGGCTTAGTGGTGGAATTGCTACTTTAAATGGTTGGTTCAATTCAATTTATCGTGCACAAGCTAACATCTCTTGTTTGCAAATAGGTGTGCTCCTTAAAGTATGTTTTAACAGTCCAACTACCCTTATTTCTAACATTGGATATGTGTAAAGTCCAAGGACAAGTGGGTACATGGTCTTTCTTTTTAGGTTGGATTTTACAGAAATACCCTTTGATGTCCTACTAGAAAATTCTAGAGATCTATCCTTGGAAGTCCCAAATACTTTTGTCCCATCGTCTTTACTTTCATACCTAACATGGCTTGGGTCCACACCTAAACATATCACCCTATATCTACGGTTATCATTTAGCTTAACATGCAATTGCCTTCTTGAGTCAATTGCATGTTGTTTGGCCACCCACTTTATGGAATCTTTATCATCAAAAGTTTGCCGATGTAAAAAAGAGAATTCACATTTTCTGTACCTTTAATCTTCTTCCTACTAAGCCTAAGAGTTTGTTCTAATGGTGTCTCATCACCACTAGCAGTATCAAACTCCTCTATTGTAACACCCCGACCAAAGGCGGATTATACATCGGGGCGCCACATATTGTTTCATTACTCGTGACACTATTGGGTGTCAATATTTAATAAATATATTCATTCGCGCACGCGCAGCGTAAACACAAGATAACATAAATCAACATAAATCAATATATTATAAGGCAAATATTCGAACAACAATAACTTGTCTTGATACATTTTAATCTAGGTCCAAAAGTAAAACGTCCTACGTGTCCACAAGCTCCAAATGTAGCTACAGCAAACCTGAACATGTGTTAAAATAAACGTCAAACACTTGCGTGTTGGTGAGAAATCAAGTTTAATAGATAATAATAAATAACAATCACTGCGCGCAACACGTGTATGTCTGGTGTTTAACAAGGGTGTAATCAGATTGTGACCAAGCCTAAATAGATCATAGTTCATAGTTCAATCCGTGCTCCCAAATGAGCACAAAAACAAGAAAACATCTGTGCAAGTGTAAACAAAGAAAACCGTAAACGATAGGTCTCCCGTGTTCATCTAATGGATCCATGAAAACTTCGGAATAGGCCGAACAAAGCGGTTAATGATACACACATACAAATAAACAGCCAAGTAAACGTCCTCAACACATGGGATACTGCGCGACTAAAGTTCATAAACAAGTTTAAGACTCAAGTTTGTACGAACACATGAACATCCCAAAACATTAAAAATAAAAGGGGATTTGGTACGAGATTACTCACTTGATAAAGATGCGTTGAAAGATAAATGCAAGAACCAACTTTAAACAAGCACAAGTTAACCTATAAATAAGGATATTATTGGTTTAATGATTTGTTTTAAGTCTTGAATATATGTTAGTATAGAAATATGTATCTTTAACGAATTATTATATATTATAAATTATATATTACCGGAAGTCTGGGCAGAACAAAGGAGAAGACGGAGGCAGAGAGAGGAGACGGCAGAGGACAAGGAAGATAATAAGTGTTTGTGTGTGTAGTGTTAAGAAAATAGCATTATTATTTATAGGGAAACCCTAGGGAACACAATCCCTAGAAAAGGGGAAAAGATCTCAAAAAGTAAAAGATTCCAAAAGCAAAAGATATCAAAAGATATGGTAGCTGCAGGGGACAAAGGAAAAGCTGACAGGGAACAGTAAACAGGCATGGGCGGTTCAGATAAAGGTACTGGTCAAAGCATGGAAAAGCAGATCTCAAAAGATAATGTCAGTCACTTTTTCTGTCAACCAATGGGGTTGGTGCGCATGCTGCGCCAAAAGTGGTTTTCAGACATAAGATAGGTCAGGTCAACAGCACAGAAGATAAGACAACACAAAAGTAAACGGCTGGATTAAACAGAAGAAAAGACAAAGGGTTTAGCACAAGAAGGCTCGAGCGCGTGAGCGCGAAGGCAGACACAGAAGGTCAAGAGTGCGCGAGCGCGAAGGCAGACAGAACCAACCTTAGCGCACCGCGGGAAGAACTACAATCCTTAGCGCGCTGCGGGGACAGTTCGCCTCGCGTGTCGCAACAACAGATGGTCTTCACGCAGGCTTCCTTGTAAGGAGTCTGGCGCGTGGAACTGCGCAGACAACCTTAGGCGGGAAGAAACAAAGGACAAACAAAAAGGTTGAGGGGGGGTTCAAGGCTTAAGGGCGGGACGACGACAAGAGGGACAAGGAGAGCGGGACGGCGGAAAGAAAGAGAGAGAAAGAGGCGGGAAGGAAAATATTATTATTATTAAAAAGTAAAATATAAGTATAAATAAATATTAAATCATAACAGAAAGAGATCGGATTAGAGAAACGGGTACCTGGGTCGGGTCGGATCGGGCAGATGTCACAGTCTCCCCTACTTTAAGAAATTTCGTCCCGAAATTTATCTCGAAGTAGGTTGCGCAGAGAACAGGTGCGGGTACTTGATCTTCATTTGATCTTCCCTTTCCCATGTAAACTCGGTTCCGCGCTTGGACTCCCAGCGAACTTTCACGATAGGGATGCGACTGCGCTTGGTTCGCTTTACCTCGCGATCCAAAATCTCAACTGGCTTCTCAACGAAATGCATAGATTCATCAACTTGAACTTCATCAAGTGGAATGTGAAGGTTCTCGTCGGCTAAACACTTCTTGAGATTGGATACATGGAACGTTGGATGCACATTGCTGAGCGCGGGCGGCAGGTCTAGTCTGTAGGCAACTTTTCCCACACGCGCGAGAATCTTGAATGGACTAACATAACGAGGAGCAAGCTTACCTTTCTTCCCAAAGCGGACAACACCCTTCCAGGGCGACACTTTGAGGAGAACAAGATCACCAACTTGAAATTCGAGAGGCTTCCGCCTACGATCTGCGTAACTCTTCTGTCGGCTTCTGGCAGTCAGCAGATGATCACGGATCTTGGCGATTTTATCGGTTGTCTCTTGAACAAGTTCGGGTCCTGTGATTTGAGCTTCACCCACTTCGCTCCAACAAATCGGGGAGCGGCACTTACGACCTTAAAGTGCTTCAAAAGGGGCCATACCAATGCTGGAATGATAGCTGTTATTATAAGAGAACTCGATCAAAGGCAGGTGCGAATCCCAATTACCTCCAAAATCAAGAACACTAGATCGTAGCATATCCTCAAGAGTTTGAATGGTTCGCTCAGACTGTCCGTCAGTCTGAGGATGATATGCAGTACTCATGTCCAAGCGAGTTCCTAACGCAGATTGGAGAGATTTCCAAAAGCGGGATATAAAACGGCCATCGCGATCGGATATGATGCTCAAAGGAGTACCATGGCGGCAGACAATTTCCTTGACATAAAGCTGCGCAAGTTGCTCAACACGGTAGTTTTCACGGATGGGCAGAAAGTGAGCAGACTTAGTCAGCTGATCCACTATTACCCAAATGCTATCATGTTTGCTTGCTGTCAAAGGTAACTTGGTAATAAAGTCCATCGATATACATTCCCATTTCCACGTAGGAATTTCTGGTTGTTCGAGCAAACCAGATGGGCGTTGATGTTCAGCTTTTACCTTAGAACAAGTCAGGCATTTAGCTACGAACACAGCAATATCCTTTTTCATACCGGGCCACCAATAAGTAATGCGCAAATCCTTGTACATCTTATCAGCGCCAGGATGAATAGAATACCGAGATTTATGCGCTTCACTCAGGATATTAGCGCGAAGATTCTCATCACAGGGAATCCAGATGCGATTGAGATAGCAGAGAATTCCACTCAGATTAGGGACAAAGTGCGCTTCCGCGCCACACGCTAACTCGGCGCGAAGGTTACCATTGCTGATGGATGCGCGCTGCGCGTCACGAATGCGTGATTCCAGATTGCTCTGAATCGGCGCAAAGTGAAGCTGGGTGCGCGGCAAGATACAGTTAAGTTGACAGGGTTTGCGGCTGAGCGCATCGGCTACCACATTAGCCTTACCAGGGTGATACCGGATCTCACAATCGTAATCGCTGATGAGTTCGTTCCATCGGCGTTGTCTCATGTTGAGTTCCTTTTGATCAAAGATATGCTGAAGGCTTTTATGGTTAGTGTAAAGGATACACTTAGTACCATAGAGGTAGTGTCTCCAGATCTTCAAGGCAAATACAACTGCGCCTAGTTCGAGGTCGTGAGTTGTATAATTCTTTTCATGAACCTTGAGTTGCCTTGATGCGTAAGCGATAACCTTGCTTCGTTGCATAAGAACACAACCGAGACCTTGGTTGGATGCATCGCAATACACGACAAAATCATCATTACCCTCAGGTAGCGCAAGAACAGGAGCTTCACACAACAATCGCTTGAGCGTCAGAAAGGCTTTTTCTTGCTTCAAGCCCCAAATATACGGTTTGCCTTTGTGCGTTAAAGCTGTTAAAGGCAACGCGATCTTTGAGAAGTTCGAAATAAATCGCCGGTAGTAACCAGCTAAGCCCAAAAAGGAACGGATTTCGGTAGGAGTAGATGGCGTCAACCAGTTCTTGATTGCTTCAATCTTGGATGGGTCGACATGAATACCCATCTCGTTTACAACATGACCAAGAAACTGTACTTCATCAGACCAAAATTCACACTTGGAAAGCTTGGCAAAGAGCTGCTCGGCTCTAAGCTTTTGCAACACCAACCGAAGATGTTGCTCATGCTCGGCCTTGGTCTTAGAATACACCAGAACATCATCGATAAACACAATCACAAATCGGTCCAAGAAAGGCCTACACACCCGATTCATCAGATCCATGAAAACGGCGGGTGCGTTGGTTAAACCGAAGGACATGACCAAGAATTCAAAGTGGCCATAACGAGTTCGAAAAGCAGTCTTGGGAATATCTTCATCGCGGATACGCAACTGATGATAACCAGAACGGAGATCGATCTTGGAGAAACAAGAGGCACCTTGGAGTTGATCAAAGAGGTCGTCAATACGCGGTAAGGGATACCGGTTCTTAATGGTGAGCTTGTTCAACTCGCGGTAATCAATACACATGCGAAACGAACCATCTTTCTTTTTAACGAACAACACCGGAGCACCCCAGGGCGAAGAGCTAGGGCGAATGAATCCTTTAGCGGTCAACTCTTGAAGTTGGCTTGCCAATTCTTGCATTTCAGCGGGTGCAAGACGATAAGGAGATTTGGCTACGGGGGAAGCACCAGGGACAAGATCAACACGAAACTCGACTTCACGAGCGGGAGGGATACCAGGAAGATCATCGGGAAAAACTTCAGGGAAGTCACGCACAACAGGGATTTCGCGAAGTTTCTTCTTTCCTTCATCAGGTTTAACCACATGGGCTAAGAATGCAACACATTTCTTCCGCATAAGCCTTTGGGCTTCAGCACAGGACATAAGCTTAAGACCGTTGGAGGGTTTCTCGCCGTAGATGTGAAGATCACCATTTTCTCGAGGAATGCGAATCAACTTCTTGGCGCAAATAACTTCGGCGCGATTCTTCGAGAGCCAGTCCATACCAATGATAACATCAAAACTTCCAAGAGGCATGGGGATGAGGTCGATTAGAAAATCGCTTTCATTAAGGTTAAGCGTGCAATCCTTAATCACGGAGTTAATTAAAATAGTTTCACCATTAGCCAATTCAACTGAAAAGTTTTCGCTTAAGTTAATGCGCTGTCGCGCAAGCTTCTGCTCAAAAGCGCGAGAGATAAAACTTCTATCGGCGCCAGTATCAAAAAGTATAGATGCATATTGTCCGTTAAGTAAAAATGTACCATTAACTACGTCATTGTTCGCTTGCGCTTGGTGCACGGTTATATTAAAAGCTCGTCCGCGCGTCGCTTGGTTCGAGATTTGGTTCACCGGATTCGCTTGTGTGATTTGCACTTGTAGCCTCGGGCACGCGTTCCGGAAATGACTGGGATCACCGCAGTTAAAGCACGACCTGGGTCGTGGAGTATGGTAAGTTGGTTGAGGGTTTTGCGGGTAGGTTGGTGGTGTTTGCGCGGTTGGGTTAGCGGGAGGGACTCTACAGAACTCGGCAGAGTGACCAACGCGGCCACATCGGTTACATTGTCGACACGGGGTTTGGGTTGGGTGATGAAGTCTACAGGTTGGGCAAAAGGGTTGAGTTCCTGTGTAAGGTTTCTTAGTTGGCGGGGCAGGGAGTGCGGGATTGGTTAGGGCATAGTTGTGGACTATAGGGGGGGTTGGGTAGGCTGACAGTGGGGTAGGCGCGTAAACTGGAGGTTGGTAGGTGGATTGCTGGACTATGGGTGGGCTGGTAAGCGCGTAAGCTTGTCTGCGCCTACGTTTGGGGTTGTTATGGTGTGAGGGTTCAGGTTTGGTTTCTGTTGGTTCAGGGGCAGTCTTGGTGGGTTTGGTCTTCTCAGCTCCCCGCAGGAACAGGGTTCCTGCTCTGACATGGTTGTCGCTGAGCACAGCGGCCAACTCAATGGCGTCAGGGAGGGTTACTGGGTTTCTGGCCCATACAGAATCTTGAATTTCCATGGGGAGACCCCCAAGGAATTTCTCGATGGCTCGGCGGGAAGGGGTAACTAGGTGAGGGACAAGCAAACTTAGTTCATGGAAGCGCGTCGCGTACTCGCGCGCTTCGCCACTGTATTGCTTCAAGTTCCAAAATTCTTCCTCCAGGCGCTTTACTTCGTTGGGAGGGCAGAATTCTCGCGTCAAGAGATCCTTAAATTCCTCCCAGAGCATGCTGGAAGCAGCTTCTGCGCCACGCGCATGAGCTACTCCATTCCACCATGTAAGCGCCCTAGATTCCAGGACACTGGAAGCATATAGGGTTTGTCTGTCAGGAGGGCATTGGGTATGGAGGAAAGTGTTTTCAATCTTTTCGAGCCATTGGAGCATCACGGTGGCTCCTTCAAGCCCTGTGAATTTCGGAGGGTTACCCGCATTAAAGGACTTAATGTTATAACCGGAGGTGTTGGTATTGTTTTGGCTCAAAGCTTGGGCTATTGCGGCGGCCATTTCCTGGGAACGTTGCAGCGAACGTCTGCGCGCGGCTTCTTTCTTCCTAAGATGGCGAGCTGATAGCGGAGGCATTCTATAAAAGTTTTAATTTTGGTTAATGTCTTAGCGCAAAGTATAATCTTATAAAGCTTGGTTTCGCAGGGTTAGATACCATCAACAGTTTAAAGTAAAACATGAATTTGAATGCAAACTTAATACAGGTAACAGATTCGAATCGAGAATCGACAATTCATGTATCCCCATGACTTTTCAATCCTCAATATAAAATATACAAGAAAATAAGCATTGGAGATTGTCAATTCATGTATCACCATGACTTTTCAATCTTCAATTTAAAAACACCTATCCTTAGGTATTCTAGGCCGTTACGTCTAACCACCTATCCTAAAGTCAACGAGCTCTGATACCAATCTGTAACACCCCGACCAAAGGCGGATTATACATCGGGGCGCCACATATTGTTTCATTACTCGTGACACTATTGGGTGTCAATATTTAATAAATATATTCATTCGCGCACGCGCAGCGTAAACACAAGATAACATAAATCAACATAAATCAATATATTATAAGGCAAATATTCGAACAACAATAACTTGTCTTGATACATTTTAATCTAGGTCCAAAAGTAAAACGTCCTACGTGTCCACAAGCTCCAAATGTAGCTACAGCAAACCTGAACATGTGTTAAAATAAACGTCAAACACTTGCGTGTTGGTGAGAAATCAAGTTTAATAGATAATAATAAATAACAATCACTGCGCGCAACACGTGTATGTCTGGTGTTTAACAAGGGTATAATCAGATTGTGACCAAGCCTAAATAGATCATAGTTCATAGTTCAATCCGTGCTCCCAAATGAGCACAAAAACAAGAAAACATCTGTGCAAGTGTAAACAAAGAAAACCGTAAACGATAGGTCTCCCGTGTTCATCTAATGGATCCATGAAAACTTCGGAATAGGCCGAACAAAGCGGTTAATGATACACACATACAAATAAACAGCCAAGTAAACGTCCTCAACACATGGGATACTGCGCGACTAAAGTTCATAAACAAGTTTAAGACTCAAGTTTGTACGAACACATGAACATCCCAAAACATTAAAAATAAAAGGGATTTGGTACGAGATTACTCACTTGATAAAGATGCGTTGAAAGATAAATGCAAGAACCAACTTTAAACAAGCACAAGTTAACCTATAAATAAGGATATTATTGGTTTAATGATTTGTTTTAAGTCTTGAATATATGTTAGTATAGAAATATGTATCTTTAACGAATTATTATATATTATAAATTATATATTACCGGAAGTCTGGGCAGAACAAAGGAGAAGACGGAGGCAGAGAGAGGAGACGGCAGAGGACAAGGAAGATAATAAGTGTTTGTGTGTGTAGTGTTAAGAAAATAGCATTATTATTTATAGGGAAACCCTAGGGAACACAATCCCTAGAAAAGGGGAAAAGATCTCAAAAAGTAAAAGATTCCAAAAGCAAAAGATATCAAAAGATATGGTAGCTGCTGGGGACAAAGGAAAAGCTGACAGCGAACAGTAAACAGGCATGGGCGGTTCAGATAAAGGTACTGGTCAAAGCATGGAAAAGCAGATCTCAAAAGATAATGTCAGTCACTTTTTCTGTCAACCAATGGGGTTGGTGCGCATGCTGCGCCAAAAGTGGCTTTTCAGACATAAGATAGGTCAGGTCAACAGCACAGAAGATAAGACAACACAAAAGTAAACGGCTGGATTAAACAGAAGAAAAGACAAAGGGTTTAGCGCGAGAAGGCTCGAGCGCTGTGAGCGCGAAGGCAGACACAGAAGGTCAAGAGTGCGCGAGCGCGAAGGCAGACAGAACCAACCTTAGCGCACCGCGGGAAGAACTACAATCCTTAGCGCGCTGCGGGGACAGTTCGCCTCGCGTGTCGCAGCAACAGATGGTCTTCACGCAGGCTTCCTTGTAAGGAGTCTGGCGCGTGGAACTGCGCAGACAACCTTAGGCGGGAAGAAACAAAGGACAAACAAAAAGGTTGAGGGGGGGTTCAAGGCTTAAGGGCGGGACGGCGACAAGAGGGACAAGGAGAGCGGGACGGCGGAAAGAAAGAGAGAGAAAGAGGCGGAATGAAAATATTATTATTATTAAAAAGTAAAATATAAGTATAAATAAATATTAAATCATAACAGAAAGAGATCGGATTAGAGAAACGGGTACCTGGGTCGGGTCGGATCGGGCAGATGTCACATCTATATCAATCAAACCTAAAGCTTCATCTCCATCTCTATCATCTTCTTCACCTTCATCACTTATGTCAAAGTCCACAACAACCCTAAATTCATCTTTATCATTTACATCTATATCGTCATCTAAGTAATCTTCATCTATTATGTAATCAGAATCTTCACTCTCGTCACTCTCATCATCTGACCCCTCATAAGACTTCTCACTACCATCATCTGACCCCTCACCACTCCAATCATCCCCATTATGTCACCCCTCAACAGCATGTGACCCCTCAACAGCCTCCTCAACAATACCCTCATCACTACTAAACTGATAACCATCCTCAACAATACCCCCCTCAACATTCAAATGTTCAACAACTTTCTCAACATTCAGTTTTTTTCTTAGGATGTGTTTTGAAATGTTCAACATTCACCTCAATAACTCTAGTATGCTGAATATGTTCAATCATTTCAATCATATCCTTATCACTACCTAATGGTCTTAAACTGTAACACCCCAGCCCGTTAGGGCTGACGTGTCACTCGATACGTTAATTATAGACATTAAAAATGTTTTCATTAAATTCTTAAACCTAGTTTAAAACCGCACAACGGTCCAAAAACATTCAAATAAAAAGTAATCGAAAAAACGACAATAAAATAAAGTTGTTTAACTCAAAAGAAATTTAATTAAGTTCCTCAATTTCAACTTCTAGACTTTTAATTTTACTCTCTTATCACACATTCCCCTGAGTCCCTTGAGTACCTGTAACAAGTACAAGAAAACACAAAACAAAGAAACACGGCTGAGCCAAAAATTGTCCAGTAACGAAGAAAACAATAGCAATAACAATAGACGATGAAGAACAATACGATACAATGAATGATCAAATGAGAAACTGTGACAATCGTCAATTTCAGGTTAACCCCGTTAACTCAACTCCGTCAATTCAAACTTTAAGATCGTTGAATCTATAACGCACACTTCATTACATTTAAACTAGGGTTTAAATGACGCTTAACACTTACTACATGTGTAGTCTTTCGGGATTTGCACCGAAACGCAAACGAGTTGACGCGAACGATTGATAAATAAACGACAAACATCAAAACACTAATTATGTGATTATTATGTGTTAGATATATGTGTGTTACTTGATTGTTATGTGGAATGTTAAACAAGAAACAAGAACCAACTAGTTTAGGCTAGAGATGTAACACTTGAAAGATTAGGGGCTAGAGTGTAACTTGTATTATTATAAATATAACCTATTCATGAAACCCTAACCCATTCACAACCCCACCCGATCGCCTCTCTCTCTCTCTCCTTGTTCTTCACGGCTGCCGTCCACAAACACCCTCACACAACCATCAAATCAAGAGATTAATCCAAGAACTAGGTGCTAGGAAGGTATACTTGATCACCTCTTACCTCTTTGTTGTTTAATTTTGATGTTTAATGGGTTGTGTGTAAACCCTATTTCGGCCGATCATGTGTATGTGATTAATATGATTGTTGTTAGTTGGATAATGGATTGATAACTAGATTGATGTTGTTGCTTGATTGATTGTTGTCTTTGATTTGAGTTAAAACACAAACCCTAATCTTGTATGTATGGTGTGATTGATATGCATGGATGGTAGTTATAGTGTCTAGAGGGTTATATGGATGCATGATAGTTCTTAGATTGTTATTTTGTTGAGTTTTGATGTGAACAGATTCTGGACAGAATGTATGCACGATGTTTAACTGACTGTAACGAAATGTGAACGTGAAAATTGATTGAGATTGTGGGTACTGCAGTAAACTAGGTTGAGTCTAGTTTCTATAAAGTATAAATTCGTAATTTTTGGATAAGTGGAAGTATACTTTTATGATTTTACAAAAACGTGATGCAAAGCTGAGCTGTTAGACCTGCTGTTAGGTTATGTTGTAAATGTTATATCTCATGAACTACGAGACTAATTGGGTTGGTTCCACTTCTGGAAGTTGACTCATTGAGTTAGGAACCAAACCCAAGTGGTCTTGCATTTATTGGATTTTTCGTTTAATGGGAATTTTAAATAACATTCTGTTGCGCATGAATCTGACTGATATGAGGTTGCTGTAATGTTTTGGTCATTATAAGAAAAATATGTGGAATAAAAATAAGATAAAATATGTTCTGGAAACCTAAGATATGTATGCTTCTGTGGTGATTTTTGGTGAATTAATTGAGACGTTATGATCGGTGAACTAGTGCAATCTTTCAAGTAGAAATTCTGTCATAACGAAACTAGCTGCTGAGTTGTATAGTAATGCATGAAATATGATAGTTTTTATAAAATTGTTGTATTTTGACCAAAATACCCTTGCGGGGAATAGTTGTTAGTTGATTGCCATGAATTGACCAAATTGCCCTTATGGGGAATAATGGTTAGTTAGTCTTTGTTTGTTGACTAAAATGCCCTTACGGGAATAATTGCTAGTGATATACATTATTAGTACGTGACACGAAAGTAATTGCTCACTCATGTATCGTATCACAATTGTACTTGTTTAAGTCACACACGATTCACAAACGAAACACGAAATCTGTTACGTGCATAGGTATTATGTGCCGAGTCTAGAGACTCGTTAAACGTACCGATACTTAGAAAATCTCTTTGTTATTTAGAACGCTAGAGAGTTTCTACGACGCGCATCACTTGGTGATCTAGATCGGGATAATCTTCGCAAACAGTGAGTTTCACTTACCCCGCTCTTTGAACTGTTTTCAAACGTTTTCCACTTGGGGGAGATAACATACTCCGATAAACATATTTTCTGAGATAAACGCATATTTAAGATTTTGTTATAAATTATATATCACTTGTAAAGGGCTAAGCGGCAAACGTAACATTTGAAGTCCCACACATCGGACCGGTTAATATTTGGAATAGCGAGTCACTGTTGAGTAGTACTACTGGGTTTGACAAACCCCACCCGACGTTAAGCTCAACTGGAGGTTGAGTGGGTGTAATTTTGGCTAACACTTACCATGGTCTGGATTGACCTGGTGACGGGCACTTGATAAACAGTCAGCTTCGGTCGCGAACCACTTAGCGATACTTGTTGTATAGATTAGCTACCTATCGATATATAATTTGACATAACACTATCTGGTAATGCAAAACACTTAAACGTTGTAACGTGGTTACACAACACTTAAACGTCGTAACGAGGTTACGCAACACTTAAACGTCGTAACGGGGTTACGCAACACTGAAACGCCGTAACGAGGTTACGCAAAACGCTAAACGATTTATCTTATTTAACTTGTGAACTCACCAACCTTGTGTTGACACTTTTAGTATGTTATTCTCAGGTAGCCGAGGCGGGCGCGCGGTTTAGGAGCATGCATTAATTGAAACCATCTTTATTCTGCAAACTTAAATTTTAACAGTTACATTTGGTTTTAAGTCGTCCTGCGTGACGCAACTTTTGAATTAAGGTTTTTACGCTTCCGCACTTATTTGCATTTAAACGTTTTATGGTTTGATTATAACTGTTGATTCCGATCCTGCCAGTTCACACCCTCTGACGGTAAAACTCCGTTAGTGGATTTTGAGGGTGTGACAGATTGGTATCAGAGCCATTGGTTATAGCGAATTAGAAGCTGCATGCATACTAGACTATAACCACGACGACCCATTAGTTATAATGATACGCACTGCATAGGTTTGTGTAGTCTTGAAATCTTATTTCTTTACCTCCTTCACTCTTACGCGCGCATATACACGGCTTACCTGTAGGAATGTCGACGCCACCCTCATCATCATCCGATTCGATGACGCATGCTAACGGGAAGGAACCGCAGTTACCTACTGCCTCGCCACCCCGTGTAGTCCCGGAACTCGAAGCTCCTGCACCGAAGAGGTACCGCCTATCCGGAGGCCTGTATGAAAACGACGTTAGCTGGGATTGGTACCCCAACATGATCAGGTGTATGGTCTACCGTGAACAAGTTCCCCCGTTGCCTCACCCGAACCACCCTGCTTACCCTAACACTCTACCACCCATAACCAAACCTGTGGAGCGAGTTCTCGCAGCTGTCGTTTCTTGTTTGGAGCGTGATGTGGGTTACATGCGCTACACGAGAGAGAACGTTTCCAGATTGTTAAAAGACGAAACCGAGAATAAGGAGGAGATGGCCCGCATGGCGGCGGCAATGAAAGATATGCAAGGGGCTAGTGATCAACAGATGAAGGTTATGATGAAGATGCAAGCCGAGATGATAGACTTGAAAGAGCAACTCCAAGAAGCAAGGACCCGAACCGAAATAGCGTTAGAACGTTGCGATATCCTACAAATGCAACTTGCTCAGAACGCAGCAGAACCTGAGGCAGAGCCTGAGGCCGAGCCCGAGGCAGAGCCTGAAGTAGAACCTGAAGAAGATCCCGAAGAGGAGCCTGAGGAGGATCCCGAGGAAGATCCCGAGGAGGAACCCGAAGAAGAACAGGAGGAAGAACCGGCTGAGCCAGAGGCACACTCAGAGGTGTCTTCAGACGATGTGCAAATGTGTAAATTCTTGGATTAGAATTTGCTAACGCGATGAACTGGGAGGAGTTCAAAAACATGATGCGAGAGGAGTACTGTCCGAGGGAGGAAATTTCGAAGTTAGAGTCGGAGTTTTTGTCGTTGAAGATGGTGGGTTCGGAAATCGAAGCCTACACTACTCGTTCACACGAGTTGGCTGTGATGTGTCCGCGGATGGTGGATCCGCCGAGCAAGAGGATAGAAATGTACATTGATGGATTAGCACCGCAGATTCAGGGCATGGTGACGTCTTCCAGGCCAGCCACGATCCAACAAGCGATCCGTTTGGCTCACAAACTGACGGATCAGGCTGTGACCCAGGGTGCGTTACCACCAAGGGGTTCGACTGTTAAAGCCCGTGACAACCCGAGTAATGACCACGTCAGCAACAGTAACAACAACAGTAACCCGAACAGCGGGAAGAGAAAGTTTGACAACACCAGAACTTCATCCTCAAACCTCCCACCGCAACACCACTACCGTAAGCCCGAATTTACTCGGAGTTTCAATACTCAGAATCACAACAACAACAACAACGGTAGCGGGCAGGTTTCGAGCGGATATGCTGGGAAATATCCAAAGTGCAACAGGTGCAACTTTCATCATGTTGGCCAGTGTGACCGTGTCAAGTGTCAAAGATGCGGAAAGATAGGTCACCAAGCGAAGGAATGTAGAGTTGACCTTGCGGCGAAGGGTGCTCCTAAGCCACCGATGACGACTAAGGGATGTTTTGAATGCGGACAGGAAGGTCATTTCCGGAAGGATTGCCCCAAGCTGAAACAGAATGACAATAATG
Organism: Bidens hawaiensis; assembly: GCF_021521415.1. NCBI lineage: Eukaryota > Viridiplantae > Streptophyta > Magnoliopsida > Asterales > Asteraceae > Bidens > Bidens hawaiensis. The sequence continues at coordinate 31,935 of NW_027491041.1, read as the reverse complement.
GGGGTAATGGAAGTGGCAGTAACGGTGGAGGAAATGGCAAAGGAAGAGCGTTTGTGATTGGATCGGGTCAAGCCCGCAATGATCCGCATGTGGTGTCTGGTAAGTTCCCTGTAAACGATTGTTTTGCTTCTGTTTTGTTTGACATTGGAGCTGATAGGAGTTTTGTGTCAAAAGCTTTTAGCCAACTTTTAAACCTTACTCCAACCTCGTTAGACGCTAAGTTTCCTGTTGAATTAGCTAACGGTAAAACTGTAATAACAACTCATATACTTGCGGGATGTAAGTTGAAACTGTCAGGTCATGTCTTTGACATCGACCTTATTCCTTTTACGCTTAGTAGTTTCGATGTCGTTGTCGGCATGGACTGGTTATCCAAGAACCGAGCGGAGATTATATGCCATGATAAGATAGTCCATATTACCACCCCTTCCGGCGAGATCATTTCGGTCCGAGGCGAGAGAAGCGGCATGACCACCAGCGTTATTACCCTTTTGAAGGCACAGAAGTATTTACGAAAGGGTCATCCGGCAATTTTGGCGCAGATTGTTGAGAAACCCGCGGAGGAGAAACGAGTTGAGGACATACCGGTTGTGCGAGACTTTTCGGAAATTTTCCCGGAGGATTTGCCCGGACTCCCTCCTATTCGTTAAGTCGAATTCCAAATCGAGTTGACACCCGGTGCATCACCCATAGCACGAGCCCCATATCGACTCGCACCGGCGGAACTTCAGGAGTTGTCCACTAAGTTGCAAGATTTGTTGGATAAAGGTTTTATCCGACCTAGCTCATCGCCATGGGGAGCCCCTGTCTTGTTTGTCCGAAAGAAAGACGGGACTTTCCGAATGTGCATCGACTACCGGGAGTTGAACAAGTTGACGGTCAAGAACCGTTATCCTTTACCCCGAATTGATGATTTGTTTGACCAGCTTCAGGGATCGAGTTACTACTCGAAGATCGATCTACGATCCGGTTACCAGCAGCTGAGAGTGCGCGAAGAAGATATTTCAAATACGGCTTTCAGAACACGGTATGGTCACTACGAGTTTTCAGTTATGCCTTTTGGCCTAACCAACGCGCCAGCCGTATTTATGGATCTCATGAATCGAGTATGCAAGGCGTACCTCGACAAGTTTGTGATTGTTTTCATTGATGATATTCTCGTCTACTCCAAGAACGAGACTGACCACGAAGAGCACTTAAGGATAATTCTGGAACTACTGAAGAAGGAACAACTGTATGCTAAACTCTCGAAATGTGAATTTTGGCTTCGCGAGGTTCACTTTTTAGGACATGTGATCAACGAGAATGGTATCCATGTCGATCCCGGTAAGGTAGAGGCCATCAAGAACTGGGAAGCACCTAAGACTCCGACTGAGGTGCGACAATTCCTAGGACTGGCCGGCTACTACCGGCGTTTCATCGAGGGATTTTCAAAGATTGCTCAACCCCTCACCGCTTTGACTCACAAGGGCACTAAGTACAACTGGGGTGATGCGCAAGAATCCGCTTTTCAACTGTTGAAAACCAAGCTTTGTAGCGCCCCTATTTTAGCCCTCCCCGAGGGAACGGAAAATTTTGAGGTACACTGTGACGCATCTATACAAGGTCTCGGTTGTGTGCTGATGCAACTCGAGAAGGTTATAGCCTACGCCTCTAGACAACTACGGGTTCACGAGAAGAACTACACGACCCATGATTTGGAACTCGGAGCTGTGGTGTTTGCTCTTAAGATATGGAGGCATTACTTGTACGGTACCAAGTTTACCATTTACACCGACCACAAGAGTCTCCAACATATCTACGATCAGAAGGAGCTGAACATGCGACAGCGTCGTTGGGTCGAGCTGCTTAAAGATTATGATTGTGCCATCAAGTACCACCCTGGCAAGGCCAATGTGGTGGCCGACGCCCTCAGCAGAAAAGAAACAGATAAACCCAGACGGGTGAGAGCATTGCAACTCACGATTCATGCCAGCTTACCCGATCAGATTCGCGATGCGCAACTGGAAGCTTTGAAAGATGATAATCTTCCATCGGAACTCATGCGGGGCATGAGCAAGCAACTTGAAACCAGATCGGACGGGGTCCGATATTTTGGGAACCGGATTTGGGTTCCATGATACGGAGAGTTGAGAACTCTAGTGATGGACGAAGCTCACAAGTCCCGATATTCTATCCACCCCGGCTCAGATAAAATGTATCATGATTTAAAGGCACTTTACTGGTGGCCGAACATGAAAGCCGACATTGCCACCTACGTGAGCAAATGTTTGACTTGTGCCAGAGTCAAGATAGAATACCAGAAACCATCTGGCCTTCTGCAACAACCGGAACTCCCAATGTGGAAATGGGAACACATCTCTATGGACTTTATTACGGGTTTGCCTAAGACACCGACGGGATGCGATACCATCTGGGTGATCGTTGACCGGTTGACAAAATCGGCACACTTCCTAGCAATTAAGGAAACAGACAAAATGGAAAGACTGACTCGCGTATACATGAAAGAAGTGGTGTCTAGACACGGAGTGCCTGTCTCGATCATTTCCGATCGAGATTCTCGTTTCACCTCGCACTTTTGGAAGTCGCTGCAAAGCGCACTGGGCACCCGTCTCGATATGAGTACAGCATACCATCCTCAAACGGATGGGCAAAGTGAACGGACTATTCAGACCCTGGAGGATATGTTGCGTGCATGCGTTTTAGATTTCGGAAAAAGTTGGGAACCCCACTTACCCTTGGTAGAGTTTTCGTATAATAACAGCTACCACGCAAGTATTAAGGCAGCGCCGTTTGAAGCGCTGTACGGACGGAAGTGTCGATCACCACTCTGCTGGGCAGAGGTGGGTGATAGCCAAATCACTGGTCCGGAACTGGTACTCGAAACCTCGGAAAAGATTGTTCAAATCCGAAATCGCATGGCAGCAGCACGAGATCGCCAAAAGAGTTACGCCGACAAGCGCCGAAAACCTCTCGAATTTCAAGTGAACGATCGGGTGTTACTCAAGGTCTCACCTTGGAAAGGTGTGGTTCGCTTTGGTAAGCGAAACAAACTCAACCCACGATATGTTGGTCCGTACCGGATAACTGAGCGCATTGGTCCGGTGGCGTACCGACTGGACCTACCAACAGAACTCAGCGGCGTACACGATGTATTCCACGTATCAAATTTGAAGAAATGCCTATCTGATGAAACCCAAGTAGTCCCGTTGGAGGAACTACAAGTTGATGAACAGTTACGGTTCATTGAGGAACCAGTCGAGGTTTTGGATTGGGAAACCAAAACGCTCAAACGCAGCAAAATTCCAATCGTTAAGGTTCGTTGGAACTCGAGACGTGGACCGGAGTTCACATGGGAACGCGAGGATCACATGATGAAAAAGTATCCTCACCTTTTTGAAGGGCTAACCAAACACCGAAAACCGCGAAACCCGGCAAACCGTCAAACATCACCGGAGGTATGAACTAAATTTCGGGACGAAATTTCTTTCTACTAGGGGATGATATGACAAACTGAAAATTTTTCTTACTTTTTCAGGCTCTCATCACGACTTGACTCAAATTTTCGGGACGAAAATTCTTTAACATGGGAATGATGTGACAATCGTCAATTTCAGGTTAACCCCGTTAACTCAACTCCGTCAATTCAAACTTTAAGATCGTTGAATCTATAACGCACACTTCATTACATTTAAACTAGGGTTTAAATGACGCTTAACACTTACTACATGTGTAGTCTTTCGGGATTTGCACCGAAACGCAAACGAGTTGACGCGAACGATTGATAAATAAACGACAAACGTCAAAACACTAATTATGTGATTATTATGTGTTAGATATATGTGTGTTACTTGATTGTTATGTGGAATGTTAAACAAGAAACAAGAACCAACTAGTTTAGGCTAGAGATGTAACACTTGAAAGATTAGGGGCTAGAGTGTAACTTGTATTATTATAAATATAACCTATTCATGAAACCCTAACCCATTCACAACCCCACCCGATCGCCTCTCTCTCTCTCTCCTTGTTCTTCACGGCTGCCGTCCACAAACACCCTCACACAACCATCAAATCAAGAGATTAATCCAAGAACTAGGTGCTAGGAAGGTATACTTGATCACCTCTTACCTCTTTGTTGTTTAATTTTGATGTTTAATGGGTTGTGTGTAAACCCTATTTCGGCCGATCATGTGTATGTGATTAATATGATTGTTGTTAGTTGGATAATGGATTGATAACTAGATTGATGTTGTTGCTTGATTGATTGTTGTCTTTGATTTGAGTTAAAACACAAACCCTAATCTTGTATGTATGGTGTGATTGATATGCATGGATGGTAGTTATAGTGTCTAGAGGGTTATATGGATGCATGATAGTTCTTAGATTGTTATTTTGTTGAGTTTTGATGTGAACAGATTCTGGACAGAATGTATGCACGATGTTTAACTGACTGTAACGAAATGTGAACGTGAAAATTGATTGAGATTGTGGGTACTGCAGTAAACTAGGTTGAGTCTAGTTTCTATAAAGTATAAATTCGTAATTTTTGGATAAGTGGAAGTATACTTTTATGATTTTACAAAAACGTGATGCAAAGCTGAGCTGTTAGACCTGCTGTTAGGTTATGTTGTAAATGTTATATCTCATGAACTACGAGACTAATTGGGTTGGTTCCACTTCTGGAAGTTGACTCATTGAGTTAGGAACCAAACCCAAGTGGTCTTGCATTTATTGGATTTTTCGTTTAACGGGAATTTTAAATAACATTCTGTTGCGCATGAATCTGACTGATATGAGGTTGCTGTAATGTTTTGGTCATTATAAGAAAAATATGTGGAATAAAAATAAGATAAAATATGTTCTGGAAACCTAAGATATGTATGCTTCTGTGGTGATTTTTGGTGAATTAATTGAGACGTTATGATCGGTGAACTAGTGCAATCTTTCAAGTAGAAATTCTGTCATAACGAAACTAGCTGCTGAGTTGTATAGTAATGCATGAAATATGATAGTTTTTATAAAATTGTTGTATTTTGACCAAAATACCCTTGCGGGGAATAGTTGTTAGTTGATTGCCATGAATTGACCAAATTGCCCTTATGGGGAATAATGGTTAGTTAGTCTTTGTTTGTTGACCAAAATGCCCTTACGGGAATAATTGCTAGTGATATACATTATTAGTACGTGACACGAAAGTAATTGCTCACTCATGTATCGTATCACAATTGTACTTGTTTAAGTCACACACGATTCACAAACGAAACACGAAATCTGTTACGTGCATAGGTATTATGTGCCGAGTCTAGAGACTCGTTAAACGTACCGATACTTAGAAAATCTCTTTGTTATTTAGAACGCTAGAGAGTTTCTACGACGCGCATCACTTGGTGATCTAGATCGGGATAATCTTCGCAAACAGTGAGTTTCACTTACCCCGCTCTTTGAACTGTTTTCAAACGTTTTCCACTTGGGGGAGATAACATACTCCGATAAACATATTTTCTGAGATAAACGCATATTTAAGATTTTGTTATAAATTATATATCACTTGTAAAGGGCTAAGCGGCAAACGTAACATTTGAAGTCCCACACATCGGACCGGTTAATATTTGGAATAGCGAGTCACTGTTGAGTAGTACTACTGGGTTTGACAAACCCCACCCGACGTTAAGCTCAACTGGAGGTTGAGTGGGTGTAATTTTGGCTAACACTTACCATGGTCTGGATTGACCTGGTGACGGGCACTTGATAAACAGTCAGCTTCGGTCGCGAACCACTTAGCGATACTTGTTGTATAGATTAACTACCTATCGATATATAATTTGACATAACACTATCTGGTAATGCAAAACACTTAAACGTTGTAACGTGGTTACACAACACTTAAACGTCGTAACGAGGTTACGCAACACTTAAACGTCGTAACGGGGTTACGCAACACTGAAACGCCGTAACGAGGTTACGCAAAACGCTAAACGATTTATCTTATTTAACTTGTGAACTCACCAACCTTGTGTTGACACTTTTAGTATGTTATTCTCAGGTAGCCGAGGCGGGCGCGCGGTTTAGGAGCATGCATTAATTGAAACCATCTTTATTCTGCAAACTTAAATTTTAACAGTTACATTTGGTTTTAAGTCGTCTTGCGTGACGCAACTTTTGAATTAAGGTTTTTACGCTTCCGCACTTATTTGCATTTAAACGTTTTATGGTTTGATTATAACTGATGATTCCGATCCTGCCAGTTCACACCCTCTGACGGTAAAACTCCGTTAGTGGATTTTGAGGGTGTGACAGAAACCAATAAAGTACGCGAGCCAGTAATAGTAACAATACGCTGAACGATCAGCTATGAGTTAGTACAATAATATTCTATCTAAAATCTATGTGAGCCAGTAACAATAACAGTAACAGTAACAATGCAGTATGTACATTAGCTGCGGACTAATGCACCAATAATTAAGTGAGATAGGAATGTGGGCTCACACACCTAACCATCTCACTCCAGTAACAATTTACCTAGGATCGATCCATACGCCTCTCAATAATCAGTATATCAATAAGTGCTCTCGTCGCACAATAATATAGAGACGCCGTGGACTAATCGTTCCGCCATAGATAGAGCACATCAAAGGTGCCTCGATTGACGCCCTATGTCCCCATAGGTGGATAAATGCTCGGATATTGAGGTCAAATAAAAGACAATAACAATGGTCAATATCAATATAATATGTCTCAATAACAATAAGTCAATGTACAATGGTCTATTTGGAACATGCGATAATGATTGCGATAAAATATATTCTATCGCATGCATTTCAGTTATCAATTTAACAATAGCAATCTAAGAATTTGCAATATATAAAGAAACGACTTAATAAAGATGACAGTGACACGATACTATGAAACGGATCAAAAACTATGATACGACTAATAACACAGGAACCAATATATTACGAAAACAAGGACATAATATGACGCTACCAGTGTAAGGCCACGAAACCCATACACTATGAGATTGATGAAAAACAATATTTACGCTATAATTTAAATACCACAGAATCCGTACCTTAAAAGCGAATAGCAATAACCATAAGAAGAGTTAAGCTTTGGTTAAACGTCGCGAGAACCTACAATATTATTATAATTTAGATTATGTTTTGATATTCACACACTATTTATATATATTTGGTGGGACTCATTAGTTCAACAAAATACTTCGTATTCGTGTATAAATATTTTATAATAATTATTATTATGTCATAAGTTTTAACATTTTTGTGATAGTTATGCGGTTGCTTATTGAAACACTATTTATATGTTCTTGCATGGTATAAAACATCAATTGGTGCTCATCACAAGCATTTATATTATTTTAACCTTGTGCTAACAGGTTATCAGTTTTTCATAAATATATAACTCATTCACTTTTAGATATAAAACCACAAACGTTTTCAACCCTTTTAAAATGTCTTAAATCTGAAATTAGGAACATGACTTAGAAAATAAAGTATAGTAAAGCAAGTAGGTTAAATATATCACATTTAGTATGACAAAGATCTATGAACCAGAGGTGGAATGTGTGTTTAATATATGTTTTCAAAAGTTCATTCTTTCCTCTATAAACCTAAGGTTTTTAAAACCAACTTTCAAATGGGATATCACTGAACTGCAAGAAAAAAAGCAATTAGCGGAATTTGTCGCGTATTAGACGGTTACCTTCAACGGTGGAGGATTCACGGCGGCGGTACTTCGTGAGTTCCCGGTGGCAGCGACTTAATACGGAAGCACATAGAGCAATGGCGAGCTTTAGGGTGTGACTACGAGTGTGCGTCGACGAGGAGGGGCGATAATAGGGAGGTGGTGGTTTAGTTTCTGGTGATTGACAGAGTGGCGGCGGTGGTGTTTGCGGCGGCGTTAGTGACTCTGGGTGTTTATGGTTGTCTTCATAACGATAGTTAACTTTGGCTGCGGTTTTCTTCGAAGATGAACAAAGGTGGTGAGAGGACAGGAGACTCTTAAATCAGTTTAAAGGAAACGATTATTATATGATCATTTGATTTTTTTTTTTTTTTTTTTTTTTTTTTTGTAAAGGATTGTAAATCCCGTGCATCACGCCGTTGAAGGTTTATAAGAAAAGCAATCGCGTCATTTTTGCTCATGGATTGAAAGGATTATCTCTTTCTTTTTATATAGTTGATTACTTACCTAATATATTCCCTTTTAATTTGTCGATGGACACACAAAGCTTCTGTTATTCCATTTTGATTTCATTTGATTTACCTTACAAATTTAGTTTTAGAATTTTTCGACGGAAAGTTGGAGTATAAGACGAAGAAAAAGATAATTCTTCAAATCAAGTTTCGAGATTTGGCAAAAATGACCCCTTCACTTTGTTTCTTAATTAAACTAAACTTTACACTTTAAACCTTTAAGTAACATTCATTATTCAAAAATGTTCGGTTTAAGTTATTGACGGTTCGGTCAGTTGAACGAGGTATTGACTATTATAATAATTCAACATTTATAATTTTATAATTTATCACGTTTGTTTAGTCGACATCACTTAAATCGATTTTTTGATGTATTAAATTCGTTTAAATCGAACACCTAAATATGATATTAAATAATTTAGGGTTTTGAAATGCCGTATGTTACATAAACCAACATTTAAGTCTACTCCATGGACCCTGTAATGGTATCCTACCACATCTTCTTCTAAATAACCTAGTTCTTTTAGCAAATTCTTTAGAATAATCACTGAAAAATACTCAGAATGCACCTTATCAATAAAATCAACATGACCCTGATTGTATCTTCTGCCTCCTGGACCATTGTTAAACTTGCCATCATAGTGAATTTCTAGTGTAAACTGGTATGGGTTGTTTGCTAAAAATTTAAAGTAGACAACATGTTACAACAACAAATTGATTTAACAAGATGCTTGCACAAGAATTTGATTTAACTCATCATATTCAACATCGGGTTCAAAGTTTGAAAACTCCTGTCTCACAACCCACCATTCCGCCATATGTTGGGGAATCGATGATCAGCAGAAGCACCTTATCAATTGCGATTTGAGAATTAGGGCTAACTTTTGAGAATTAGGGCTAATGTTTTAAGAACTGGTAATTATATTCTGGTAAGGAATATAAAACGAGGAGAGATCAAAATAAAAGAAGAAAACAAATAATAATGAAATTACGTAAATACCCTGGACTTAATGGATGAAAATTGACAGGGTTAAAAAAGGTACTAAAAATGCAAGTTTTTTGAAACTATGGTAGCCATTTGCATAAAATAAATTATAGGTACTAAAGTTACATAGCTGGTCAAACCACAGATACTAAAATGACACTTAACTCTAAAATAATAGATGAAAATACTACCGCCGTCCTTTTTGACATAAAGTCGAATTTTAAGAAGGTGTAGGCATGTCACATCGGACTCTCCCACTTAGAGTATATGCAGTCTCTTCCACCATAAAACAATAAACGCATAGCATATAATTCACATATTTTAAAAATAAATAAAAAGAAAAGTAACATGCAAGATAATAGTGTGAATTGGTTTATAACTTGACACAATAAAAAAAATTAACATACTACACCTCGAAACATTTTAAAATATGGAATAAGGGTTATGAAAAATGTACTTAGAAAGATACAAAAACATGCTTAAACGAATGAACCTGATAAGTTCGGTTCAACGAGTGATCCTAGAAAATATAAAAGATTTTAGGTTCAATGAAATGTTCGAGTGAAATAAAAGTAGAAGAAAAGAAATAAAGGGTTTGGTCAATTGTTTGGGGCTTTAAGTATAAATTTAGCTTTTTGGAAACATATATAATTCACTATAATTGACTAGATTTTTTGTCATAAAAGTTATTTTCCTTTGATTTTAGCTTTTTTAAGAACGATTATGTTACGATAATTATTAGTCAATTTATTTTGTTTGACTCATTTTATAAAACGGCAAAACGGCCTAAAAGTAACAGAAATAAGTTAAGTGAGTAGTTCGGTTATGGTGGGACGCAAACTTGACATTTTGTCTGGTTTGGTTTCAACGTACTAAGAATGTTGAAAAGATGTTAATAGGATGAAGGAAAAAAATTATAAAAGCCGAATATTTAAAAAGTCCCAAACTTGACCGAAAAGTGAATAAACGAACCGAGTTTGTTTTTAATGAATATACACATCTACCAAATGAATTTGGATACAAGTATGATATTCTAAACGATGTATACACACAAAAAATAATACTACAATTACCCGAGGAATACAACAAAGAATAAGAACTTCAAAACCTGGTTTGACTTTGTAAAGCCAAAGCATGTAAGGAACACTCAATTGAGAGTAAAACAAATAATTTTTGTGAAATGGGTTGCGGCAAGTTGGATGAGGAGTAAATAAGCTCTATTTATAGATGAACCAATCGAGAAGGTTGATTAAAGGATGATGATGAAAAACCACATGGGCTAGAATCTCCAGTGTACCGGTTATCAAATAATCGGAAAATGCTTTGTTATGGAACTGGGATCATAAAATAGTCACTTAAAGAAAACCGAACAGGACAAATGAACCTCCACAAGAAGACACCTACGGAGTTCTATTAAGTTCTTAAAAATACCAGTTTTAATGTCAGACTTCCTCACAGTTATCCGAACAGTTATGAAAGAGTACCTTTAAAGAAATCCTACCTCACAGCACGGAAATCATAGATAGTTTAATATATTAATTCGACTTGATCAACAAAGTTGACAAATCAACCCTAAACGGACTCCTCACGAAGAACTAAATCTAGCAATTTAACTAACAAAGATCTATCAAATAATCTATCACCTCACAACTATTTAGATTAGCAGCACACTTTTACTTATTTGATTAATTAATATTGTTTCTATGGTTTTATTAAAAATCAATCACAAACTAGTCAAGAACACAAAGCAAATGACCTAACACAATCCTATTACACGAAAGACATTCACCAAAGACTCTGTGAGACAATAAAACTCATCAAAGAAAACAAAACACACACATACATAGAATGAATAAGATCAAATTCTGTACTGAATCATAAAACCATAATAAAAAGCAATATCCAAAATAAAATCAAAACTTCAATAAAGGTTCGTCATAAGCCTAGACACTCTATAAAGTTTAGCCTAACATTATTAAATCAAACAAACATAAACAAAATTCATGGTGAACATTAAATTAAAAATAGAAAACGAAGGAATAAGGGTGACAAAACCCATGAGTCTTCGATCCTGCTTGATAAGCACTTCACAGGATGATTCCTAGCCTTTGAGAACTCCAAAAATTGCTATACTGACTTCAATTTTCGTCCTTGGTGGCTCTTAGTTCGTGTGGTATGTTAGGATGTTTATAATGTTGTTTATATAGGAAATTCTAGCCTCAAAACCCTCCAGATGCTCAAAACTTTATAGAAAAACAAGCTCCCCATGTCGCACGGGGAGCATAAAAAGCTTGGCTGCGTGTAGCAGCGTGCCACACACAAAATCGATTCACATCTACACGCTGCATCGCACGGTGTGGTAAACCCCTATATGTCTCGATTCGTGTGCAATTAGGTATAGGTCACTTCTGGTTCGTCCTGGCTTTCAGCACTGTTGGTGCATAGATGTCAGTAGTTCATATGTCTAAAGTCTGTAATCGAGTCTGTAATATTGTTTATGTAATTGTTTGTAAAAGCGAAGTTGTTGACAAGTTCGCTTAGGCGAACTTGTTAACCAAGCGAAGTTGTTGACAAGTTTGCCTAGGCGAACTTGTTGAACGAGCGAAGTTAAGGACAACTTCTCCTGAGGCGAAGTTGTCGTGTATTTATATTGTTTAATTGTTTACGGTTTAGGAGTTGGTCAGTTAGTATTTTGGTTGATCGAGTTCAGTTTACGTGAGTCTATTGACGTGAGTCTGTAAGTAACACGATTCGAGTTATCAATATAACGTGAGTTTTGTTCGTATCGTGTGTACGTGTGTTTGTGTGATTATATTCTACGTCCGTAACGATCTACACAGGGATTCCGCACCTGTGTATATCGGGATATCTCGTGTGATCCGTCCAGGGAACCTACAATTGGTATCAGAGCATTTGTTCGATTGTGTTGTTCGGGATATTCACGCGGGTGTAGAATTCGTTCCATTTCGGGTATTACCGGGACGAGTTTTTGGTGTTATTGTTCATTCTAGCCTCCTACCAGTGTGTTCAAGCCTTCAAACCGTCAAAATCGTCGTTAAAATCCGATTTTCAGATCTGCAGAAAGTTTCAGTTCGTCAGGCGAAGTTGCTGTTCATCAGGCGAAGTTGCTGTCAGGATTCGTAGGGTTTCAGCGAAGATATAAGGAGAAGCGAAGTTATTCACAACTTCGCCTACCTCCTCAACCGCCTAACTCAGCGAAGTTCTTCTCAAGTTCGCCTAGTTCAGCGAAGTTCTCTTCAAGTTCGCTTACTTTCTAAGTTCGCTTATCCTAAGCGAAGTTATTCTCAACTTCGCCCAGTTACGCGAATTTAAGAAGGATCCAGCGAAGTTATTACTTAAGCGAAGTTATACTTAACTTCGCCTACAGTACTGTTTCGAAAATTTTTTTTTAACTTCGCCCTTTTCAGAATTTTTCGGGTTTCTTAGTCTTCAAGAAGGATGTCGTCAATCAACATATCAGAGCTTGTCAAGATGGAAGTTGAAGCGGGGTCGGCTACAAAGGCCCCAAGGCTGCTGAAGGGAACCGATTTTGTCGCGTGGAAGGATCTGTTCATACAGTATGTTAAGTACCAGGATGCGAAAATGTGGGTATGCATCCAAGATGGATATATTCCACCGATCATGGAGTATGAGGGTCGAGACCAAATCAATAAATACAGTAAAATGGAAGAAGAGGAGAAGAAGATGTATGAAGCCGAGAGCAAGGCTCATGCTGCAATCACAATGGCTCTTCCACAGGAGATCCTCCATACTTTCAGAAAGTATACATCAGCTAGAGAGCTTTGGGAAGCTCTTGAGAGCAGATTCGAAGGAAATGTAGGCATTCAGGCCTCAAAGATAAAGCTGCTTAAAACTCAATTTTCAGTCTTTAAGTACTTAAAGAACGAATCTCTTGATGATATTATCACTCGATATTATCATCTAATGACTGAATTGAGTAACTACTCCATTTCCTACCGAGAAGAAGAGATTGTGGAAAAACTTCTCGATGCTCTCCCACCAAAATGGGAGATGTATACTGTACTGATGAGAGAAGACAAGGACTTCTCTACTTATGATCTTGAAACCGCGGTCAACAAGCTCAGAACTTTTGAGCTTAATATGGTAAGAAAAGAAACATCTATGGATCAGGTTCAAGATCCAGGCATGTACGGTGCGAAAGTGAACTCCAATACAAGTTCAAAGACTGACTCTGCCGCCTACTACTCGAAAGGTGAGTCGGGTGCCAATTCTTCACAGGAGGGGCATGTGTCAGTAAACACAAATGGGGATGTTTGCTTTGTTGCGGGTGGATCAAGTGGTACTCAACAGACAGCAAGCCAGAGTAGTGGATCTTCAAGTTCCTCAAGTAATAATTACTTAAAGATGCCAATGAGCGTCAAATCTGCTGAAGATCAGTTTGGCCTCTATGCTTCGTTTATTGCTTCTTATGAAAACTACATTCAAGGAAAGGTGGTTGATCCAGCGATGCTAGATGAAGACTACGACCAGATCGATGCTGATGATCTGGAAGAGATGGATTTACAATGGCAGATGGCCATGATAGTAAGGAGAGTGAAGAAGTTCATGAGAAAGACGGGGAGAAAGTTTGTTGGTGGCAGGCCAGGGTTCGACAAATCTAAGGTGAGGTGCTATAACTGTCAACAAAACGGGCACTTTGCCAAAGATTGCAGAAACGTGAGAGTTGAACGTGGTCAAGGCAGGCCTGCACAGCACACTGGGAATAATAAGGAAATCAATGCCATGCTGTCCAGAGAAGCAGGTGAATACAACTGGAACCTGCATTTGAATGAAAATAGTGAACAGGCAAATATGGCTAAGGTTGAGAATGAAGAACGTGAGAAGACTACCAGAGAAGAGAAAGCTACTGGTAAGGAAAAAGCTTTCATGGCAGATAATAATGATCAAATCTCCGAGGTAAGTTCTAAATCTTTTTGTACTAAATGTGAGAATTTGTCTAAGCAACTTGCTACCATAACTGATCAGTATGTTTGTTTAGATGCTGAATTTAAAACTCTTAAAGAAGATCATCACTTCACAAAAGCAAGAGAAAACAGTTACAAAGTTAAAATTAAAGCATGTGAAAAAGATGTTAAAAGCTTAAAAACTAAACTTGCTGAAAAAATTGAAGTAATTGATCTAAGTTATGAGGTTTTAGAAGAAAAAACTAAACTGATTGCTGAACGAGAAAAGCAGATTGCTGACCACCAGGTGAAAGTGGTGGAACTGAACCGAAAACTAGAACAGTTCAGAAATTCCTCAGCTATTCTTGATCACCTTGTTAGTGATCAAGGTACCTCTACAAAGAGAGGAGGGATTGGTTATCACGAGGTTCCACCACCGTATAACCACAATTACACGTTTAACCCTAGTGTACAGAAATCTGCTGATTTTGAAGTTCCTCAGACAGTTCCTATCAAGGTTACAAGTATAGAACCAAGTGTTAGTAGTGGCGAAACGAGTTCGCCTGTTTCAAGTGTGAAAATTTCTGTTGCGAGTCCAGTCTCATCGGATTCAGATAAGTTGTCCGAATCAGGTAAGACAAAAGAGAAGGTAGCGTTACCCATTAGTGGAGAAAAAGATAAAACTTCTAAAAAGAGTACTCCACTCAACTCGTACGTCCCACCTTATGTGAGACGAACGGCCGGTAACACTGCCTCGACATCCAAAACAACCTTTGAGAAGAAAATGGAGTATAGGTGTTGTTTTAGATGTAATAAGTTAGGGCATCTTGTTGCAGATTGTCCTCTGACGCCGAAATTCAGAGGCGTGAGGCCTATTAAAACTGAGAATAAGCTAAATGGTAATTATAATACTGCTAAAAATGAAAACCCTTCAAAGTTTCAAAATGTAACTAATTCAGGTTTTCACAAAAACAAACCTCAGTTTTACAATGCTAATCACCAAACCGTAAGATATAATACTGTCAATACACATAGGTTTGGAAGGCCTCACACTCAATTTCCAAGGAGATTTTCTAATAGGACTAACAAGAATTATCCAAATGCTAACTTTGGAAAGCAGAAGTACGGGATGTATAGATCCAAGACCAATTGGTCTTGGGTCCCTAGATTCTAATCATTTGCTTTATTGTGCAGGAACAGTTGAACAGGGCTGCCTACAGTCTTTGGATTGTAGATAGCGGCTGTTCCCGGCACATGACGGGCAACAAATACTTGTTGCACGACTTAAAACCTGTTCAAGGAGCGAGAGTTAGTTTTGCAGGTGAAAGTGGAGGAAGAATTACGGGAAAATGTACGGTGTCCAATGGGAAGATGACACTTGAGAATGTGAATTTTGTAGAAGAGCTGAAGCACAATCTGCTGAGTGTGTCGCAGATTTGTGATAAGGAGTATACTGTTCACTTCACGAAGAATGAGGCGATCGTGTTGAAGCCTGGTTTTCAGATATCAGACGAGTGGATAGTGATGACAGCTCCACGTGATACAAATACGTATGTGATGGATATGAGGTCTACTGAAATGGCCTCGGGAGAATCATGTTTAATGACGAAAGCAAGCGAATCAGAATCCGAACTATGGCACAGGAGAATGGGGCACATTCATCTTCGGAAGATGAACCACATTGTCAAAAATGGGCTTGTGATGGGCGTTCCCTTGAAAAGTTTTAACTTTGAAGACAAATGTATTGCATGCAAGAAGGGAAAGCAACACAAGAAATCCCATCTCACCAAGAAGGTCAACTCTATTGCCAGTACTCTTGAACTGCTTCACATGGATCTCTTCGGTCCGGTGAATATAAAAAGTCTAGGAGGTACTTCTTACTGCTTGGTGATCACTGATGACTACTCGCGATATTCGTGGGTATATTTTCTGAAATCGAAAGATGAGACGGCTCAAATGGTGAAGAATTTGATTACTAAAGTTGAGAACGTCATGAGTAAAACAGTTAAGTTCATCAGAAGTGACAATGGGACGGAGTTCAAGAACTTTGAAATGGAGATCTTCTGTCTTCAGAAAGGAACTGAACATCAATACAGCGCTCCGTATACTCCGCAACAGAATGGAGTGGCTGAAAGGAAGAACCGAACTTTAATTGAAGGAGCCAGGACTATGCTGGCAGATTCGAAGCTTCCTGTGATGTTCTGGGCTGAAGCAGTTGCTACAGCCTGCTATGTTCTGAATAGAGTGTTAACCGTTAAGAGACTTGGTAAAACATGTTACGAGCTTATGCATGGAAGGAAGCCCAACTTGAGTGGTCTTGAACCATTCGGGTCTCCTTGTTCGATCTTGAAGACAAATTCGAAATTTGGAGAAGTAGCCGATGAAGGAATCTTAGTCGGTTATGTTGTTGGGACTCCCAACAGGCGTGTCTTCAATACTTTGACTTGCAAGGTGGAGGTGGTATGTAACACTGACATCACAAGTTACCAACCGCCAAAACCAAGCAATGGACCTGCTGAGCTTTTCGACTATGTTAAGCTTTTTAAGTCGTTTAACGTACCGGATTTGGAGATTTCTGAAGAAGAAGAAAGAGCTGCGACGAAGATGATACTCGATGAGGAAGAAAATCTATTGCAAAGACAGCTGATTGAAAAATGTCAACCTTCCTCATCAAACACTATCGGTACCCCTGCTGCCTCAACTGAAGAAGAATTTATCAATCCTTTTCACTCTCAGCATGAAACAACCATTGATGAGATCTCTTCTAATTTGGAAGATAATTTGCATGTCGGTTCTGTTCCGACCACGAGAATTCATAAAGATCACCCTTTGAATAATGTGATTGGTGATGTGTCCTCAGGTGTACAAACGAGAAGCAGCTTGAATGAACACACCTGTGTTTATACAAGCATTAAGGAGACAGGAATAATCGATGAATGCCTGTATACCTGCTTTATAAGCCAGATTGAACCGAAAAATTATCAAATGGCTTTAAAGGACAGCTCGTGGGTCGAGGCCATGCAAGAAGAGTTGGCTCAATTCGAGAAGATGGAAGTTTGGACTTTGGTTGAAAAACCAAAGAATGTGTATGCGATAGGCACAAAATGGGTGTTCAAGTGCAAGAGAGATGATAAGGGGATTATTATAAGGAACAAGGCGAGGCTTGTCGTGAAAGGTTTTAATCAACAAGAGGGGATTGATTATAACGAAGTGTTCGCTCCTGTCGTCAGATTGGAAGCCATAAGATTGTTTTTGGCGTTTGCTGCTCATGAAAAGATGAAGGTGTTTCAGCTAGATGTGAAGAGTGCGTTTTTAAATGGGATAGTTGATGAGGTTGTGTATGTTGAGCAACCTCCGGGTTTTCCTGACCCAGACTATCCAGATCACGTGTACAGGTTGAGCAAGGCGTTGTATGGATTACATCAGGCACCTCGTGCCTGGTATGCAACTTTATCGGATTACTTGCTCGAGAATGGTTTTGAAAGAGGGAAAATTGATAGCACGTTGTTCTTCAAAAGAGATGGAAGCGACTTCCTGCTGGTACAAGTCTACGTGGATGACATTATATTTGCTGCATCAAACGTCTCCATGTGTCAGGATTTTGAAGCTGTCATGAAGAAAAGGTTTGAAATGAGTGCTATGGGTGAACTAACTTTCTTTCTAGGATTGCAGGTTGATCAAAGGAAGGACGGGATGTTCATTCATCAAACGAAGTATGTTCATGATGTGCTCAAGCGCTTCAAGATGGAGGACAGTTCTCCATATGATACTCCAATCTGCGTCAATCACAAATTGGGTGCTGAAGTAGACGGTGATGCAGATGTGGACCCAACTCAATATTGGGCGATAATAGGTTCTTTAATGTACTTAACTGCATCTAGGCCTGATATAATGTTTGCTGTTTGTCTTTGTGCACGTTTTCAGGCAAATCCAAAAGAATCTCATTTGAAAGGTGCAAAGAGGATACTGCGGTATCTCAAGGGCAAGCCGAAGCTGGGGTTGTGGTACCCGAGAGGAGGAGACTTGGAGCTGGTCGCTTACACAGACTCTGATTATGGAGGGTGCAATCAGAGTCGGAAGTCAACAACTGGAGGATGTCAGTTTCTTGGTGGCAGATTGGTGTCATGGCAATGCAAGAAGCAGACTTCAGTCGCAATCTCAACCTGTGAGGCAGAATATATGGCTGCATCCAACTGCTGCTCTCAGGTTCTTTGGATACAACAACAGCTGCGCGACTATGGTCTGAATTTCTTACTTACTCCTATTTGCATTGATAACACAGCTGCTATCTCAGTAACTAACAATCCCGTGAAACATAGTAAAACTAAACACATTGACATACGTCATCATTTCATACGGGATTGTGCTGAGAAGAAACTGATAATTCTGGAAAAGGTGGATACGCTTGAAAATTTCGCTGATTTATACACTAAAGCGTTTGACAAATCCAGATTTCAAAACCTTATTGAACTGAATGGGATGATCAATCCCGAGTAACCATGCTTTTCTGGTGTTATTTAAAAAAAAAAAAAAAAAAAAAAAAAAACCGTCACTAATCGCTTAAAATTATGTCGGTTACATTAGTTGTAAGGACTTGTCTTCGGATATGTTTTGGTCCTCATTTTCTACTTGTAGATTTTGAGGATAGCCATTAACCAGATTACTGATAGTGACCGGGGCGGTTTATGATGAGTTTTTCATTCTTTCGCTTAAAATTAGTCGATCATACTTAGTTAGAAGGACACATACTAGTATGTGGTCGGTCCAGCTGATCCATTGGATCTTCGGGATAGCCGTTTACTTGAAGACTTTGTTTTGGTCGGGGCGATTTTTGTTTAAATTTTTAAAGAAAAGGGGAAATGAAATTATTTTTCAAGTCTGTTACTTCGTAAGAAGTTCGTTAGCTATGTTAAACGGAAAATTGATCCAACCTTGGAAAATGATAGATATACTAACTTTGTGTGCTTAACTAGTGAAGTTATTAGGCTTAAAAGGCTTTAGGACAATCATTGTATGTCATGGTAACTTTTTATGGTGCGTAAAAGTAGATGTGATACAAACTAATTTTACTTGATTTTCCATGGAAACTCCTTAAGAGTTTTGCGTGTCTTCATCTATATCTTTCCGAATGATAGGCAGAAAAGCGATTACCCAGTCATACACGAGCCCATGTGTGTTTTGATTCCCGTGAAGATAGCGTCTCAAGATACTGCAGTGATCCAGATTCGGGACTTGCAGTTAATTTCTACGTTGAAGTCTATGTTTATTTTGAAAATATATATATATATATATATATATATATATATATATATATATATATATATATATATTTGGTGTTATTGAAATATATTAGAGATGACAATATCAAGACTTCACAATCTTTGAGTAAGAAAGAAGAACGGGAAGCAGATCAAGAATATTTATAACTTAATCAGACACTATGGGTCGAAGTCAATTCGGGGTGACTTGGGGAAAGCCAAATATGCTTTGAGAATAGATAGGAGGCATCATAATCTCTGAGTTGTTGCCCACTTAATTTTTGAGCTTAATTGAACATAACTCGTATCACAGAAACGATGAAAACCATCTTAAGTTATTTACCTGCTTACAACCTGTCTCTATAGGTCATAATACAGCTAAACACGGATCTATGTGACAGTCACGTAGTTAGTATGATTCCTGTTCAGATCTTTTCTAAAACGTAGCAGTCCCTAGCAAGACTGAAATTTGATCCCTTATACTTTAAATTTTTTACGTTTTTGTACTTAGACAATTTTATGATTTTTTAACTGGTTACTTAGAATTGATCATGTCATTTATTTCTTCTAGGAAAGTTTTATAACTTAATTGGAAAATTGTTAAAATTATAAGGTTTGATTTTGTAAATATATAGGCGATGTTGTTGAACAGGCGAAGTTGTGGTTAACTTCGCCTAGGCGAAGTTATCCGTAACTTCGCCTGTATAACTCCGCCCATATAAAAGGATTTTCAACAGTCAATTGTTTCATTAATATCAGCGAACATATCCACAGTTACACCATTCTCCGGCGAACTTGATCTTTACATCGATTTCGTGTTATTTATTCCGATTTTCTCACCGATCAAAGGTTCGAGATGTTGTTTTCTCATATATTACAAGTTCTTTGATGCTAATAAAGGGTCGTTTCGACCCGGTTATTAACCTCGAACCATTGGTTTTGAAACCGATTTTCATAACCTATGTTTTTTACGTGATGAACACTATACTGATCGTCAACATGTCCTTAAAACTTGTGTTTACGAGTGCTTAATCGTCTAAAACTAGCCGAATCATCACCTGCACGTTGTTCCATGAATCTCACTGTCGCCGATTCAGATTCAGGCGAAGTTAGGGTTTAGGCGAAGTTATCCGTAACTTCGCCTGGCGCTTAAGTTCGCCTGAGGCGAAGTTATCCGTAACTTCGCCCTAAGCTTAAGTTCGCATGAGGCGAAGTTATCCGTAACTTTGCCCAGAACTTAAATTCGCCTGAGGCGATGTTGTGATGAGGTGAAGTTAACTTTAACTTCGCCTAAGATCATTTTTACTTGGTGTTAATTAGACGAACTTAAAGCTGAAGCGAAGTTGTTCCCAACTTCGCCTCAACTTTAACTTCGCCTATACAGAGTTTATCACAACTTCGCTCATGGTAACAAAGCGAACTTGTGCTATGTCTTTGTGTCATCCTAACTTGGTTAGTTTGTTGCAGATATGGCTGCGATAGCGGGTGCTGGTGGTGCAGGAGGCGATGATGGTGAAAATCAGAGACAGTTTTTCCCGGGTCACAATATGTACATCACTCTTGACCCGGAGGCGAGCGGTGTGGACGACTACCGCGAGATTATCACTTTCCTCCTGCGCTCGAGGATCTTTCATGCGATCACAAACACACTGCCGATATCTCTACCGAACATCGAAGACTTCTGGGAGACGGTAGAATATGATTGCCGTGTTGAGCCCCGGTGATGAGAGCTACGGTGAACAATCAACAGGTTCAGTTCAACTCTGAACAGATCCGGGTGGCATTACAGTTTGGTGAGGAGACTCGAGACGATCCTACAGAGTTCGTAGCTCCTTTTCGTGATGGAGCATTTCTTCGAATGGGCTACTCTGGTCCATTAGGAGATACCCAGAGGAGGAAGGGTTTCCTTCTAGACCAGTGGCGCTTCCTCATGCACGTCATGATCGTGTGCATGTCGGGGAGGAAGGCGGGCACAGACGGTATGGGTGCGACCATGCAGTCTGCCATGACTGCACTGACCTATAACAAGCGTTATAGTTTCAGTCAAATGGTCTTTTACGAGCTTGATAGACAAAGACGGGCGATGTCTCGGGAGCGGTTCATCATGTACCCACGCTTTTTACAGATGATATTGAACCATGTCGCTCCGGCTCTACCTCAGAGACGCCCGATCAGATACGTCGAATCAGTGAGCAAACGTATCTTTGCTCAATGCCGCACGTCAAGTGCGAGGAGCAACCCTGAACGTCGTCCCAGGCATACTCCTCTATTTGGGTTTTTAATTAACCCAGAGTATGTTCCTGCTGGTGGGGACGAGTTCAGAGATCCTCAACCGCAACAGGCAAGAGCAACTCAAGCTGTTCCTGCTCCTGCTGTGCCTGTTGCATCGACTGCTGAGGATATAGACCTTGACGCTGTTTTTGGAGGTCAAGGCTACTTTGACATGGATCAAGTTGAAGAGGTGCAAGTCTCAGCTGCCAGGGTTCGGGTGTGAGTATGACTAGAGCAGCTACGTCGATGGCTGACTCCGATTTGGACGAGATTATGAATGAGGGGAGACGGTTGATGGTGTCTCGAGAGAGAACGATTGGGAAGAGGAAGAGAACGGAAGATGATGATGAGTCGGAAGAAGAAGAAGACATACATAAGCTAATTAGAAGATCAAGACGGGAAAGGACAGGTGCTGGCATGGGAGCTGGAGAGACTTCAAGGACTGTACGATTTGCTCCGGCCGCACTGTCTGGTATGTCTATTATTCCTTCTTCTGTACAGGTGACAAGTACAAGCGCTGCGGATGTTCCCGTAGTGGCTACATCAACGGCTGGCATTCCATCCACCACTACCATCCAGACGTCGACTCCGGAGATCGTGTCACTATCACCGCCAACGCTTACTCAGTCGGTGGTAGCTGCTCGTTTTGTGGAGTCAACGGTCGTCACAGCTGCAGGGTTATCAGGTATGGTACCACCTGCGGTTACGCCTGCTTCTGGAGTCTCGCCTTCGCCTATGTCAGATTCAGAAAAAATAGCTTCACTAGAGCGGATCGTGGCAGAACAATCGAAGACTATTCAAAGCCTAGTGGAAGCAAATCAACTACAGGCATCCCTCCTGGTTGAGCATGGGAAAATCATAGATGCTCTTGGCATCTCAGGGGGAGATGGGCTGTAAAGGCGACGAGCTCAGAACGAAGAAGAGGAATGACCGAGACGATGATCCCAATGCATCAAAAGATGCAGGTGGTGAGCTGCCAAGAACTTCTGAAGCTCTTGGTACTTCCACAGCTGAGGGGGAGTCTACTGACGTGGCTGGTGGTTCTGGTGATGATGTGGTGTTAGTTGAGGATGACGTGATCGATGCGCTGAAAGAGCTTGATGATGACATGTTCAGTGACGATGTTCTGTTTGATGAAGATGTGCTGCCGAATGATATGATTGAGAAGATCGGTGAGCAGATTGAGATTGAAGATGGAATAGAAGAGAGGAGATAGTAGAAGAAAACGTTGAACACGAGATCCCTGAGGTTGAGAAAGCCGATGTGAGTGCTGAGATGGATGAGACTGAGTGGGAGGAGCAGCCTAGGTGGAAGGAAGGTTGTGCTCATTGGTTTATCAAGACCAAGAAGCCTGCTGTTCCAGCCATGTTCAAGAAGAGCTATAACATTAAAGGCTATGCTGAGTCTAAGAAGGGAATCATATTGGATTTATGATGAACAGATCAAGTTGTTTGTGGTGAAGCGTTATGATGGCATTCAATACTTCCAAGAATGTTGAGATCTCTCAATACGTTGCTGGAATGTGAGGTGAAAAATTTGGCCAGGCTGGGCCTGATAAACAGAAGTGACAACAATATGGCAAGAATGATTGAGAAGATTGTGTGGAAAGAAGGCATAAAAGAAAAGAAGTTTGAACTATTAAAGCCACAGAAGGGAAAGCTCGTGGAGGATACAGAGAGGGGATTGAGAGCAGATGGCAAGCCATGGATGGTGATGAAGTACAAATCGATCCGATGCATCAAGGAGGTTCCAATGAAGAATATGCCTCAAGATGTGTTGAAGAATCTAAAATGGTGGTACGTTGATTGCCAGACTGCTGAAGCCGTGATGGAAGACGAAGATGAACAAGAAGTGCTGAGGGTGTATGACCCGATGTATCTTGTTAACTTATCGAAAGCTGATTTGCAAGCGTTGAACGAAAAGAAGATATTCTATATTCCTGCTTGGAAGGATGAAGCAAGGAAATATCAGCGAGTAGTCACGGTGTGTGTTAGAGAAGGAGTGCACGCATGAAGATACAGGATTACAAGACAAGAGCTGAAAGATCAAGATATGAAGCTACTGCCAAGGGGGAGTCTGTTGGTGCATAGATGTCAGTAGTTCATATGTCTAAAGTCTGTAATCGAGTCTGTAATATTGTTTATGTAATTGTTTGTAAAAGCGAAGTTGTTGACAAGTTCGCTTAGGCGAACTTGTTAACCAAGCGAAGTTGTTGACAAGTTTGCCTAGGCGAACTTGTTGAACGAGCGAAGTTAAGGACAACTTCGCCTGAGGCGAAGTTGTCGTGTATTTATATTGTTTAACTGTTTACGGTTTAGGAGTTGGTCAGTTAGTGTTTTGGTTGATCGAGTTCAGTTTACGTGAGTCTATTGACGTGAGTCTGTAAGTAACACGATTCGAGTTATCAATATAACGTGAGTTTTGTTCGTATCGTGTGTACGTGTGTTTGTGTGATTATATTCTACGTCCGTAACAATCTACACAGGGATTCCGCACCTGTGTATATCGGGATATCTCGTGTGATCCGTCCAGGGAACCTACAAGCACTAACTTGTTTAGCCTTATTTCTTGCTCTTTTCAACACCTTTGAAGTCCTGAGACCTATAAAACACAAATATGTTAGTAGTATACGAATTCTAATCAAAATTGAACCAAAAGTAATTAAATACGATACAAACTCTACAAGGGAAATGTAACACCCCGGCTAAAGCGGAAACGCCTGAGTGTGACGTACAGATTGCTCAAACACACGTGACACTATTAAGTGACCATAATATCATTATTTCATTTAAATCTTCATGTAACACAAGTTTATCAAATAATGCAAGTTGTAAACAAATAAATAAACGAAGTGATAAGTTGTTCTTTGAATATCCTATAAGCATGCTATGTGTTTTCTAACCTTCATCCTCATATCTCTACACCTGTAGCATATGTATAAAATAAAGTCAGCTATGAACATAGCTAGTGAGATTCCCACATTTTGATATAATATGCAAAAATCATACAATTCCATGAAACTTGTGAAATGAGCACATAAGGGTTCTTTACACTCGATGCAATGGACCTGAGTGTAAAAAACAAACGAAGGTCCTTTCTACTTGGGGCTACCAACGTACTCGGATATGAGCTCCCTGTTCCACTCGATACAAATGGACTTGAGCAAGGGGGGGGGGGGGGCGTATGATCATACTTATTGAGGCAACCACTTGAAATCCACGTATATAACAAATAAGCAAGTAAGCACACAAGTCCATGATATGAATTGTAGTTTGTAAGCAAAACTATAAATCTTGAAGTTTGATAGGATACATATACTACCCCCCAAAGATATGAAAACGTTTAAAAAGAGGGTGTGAGAAACTCACCTTGAAATTGAAGATAAGTAATGCAGTGAAAACCGAAAGCATGATAACGAAACCGAAGCAATCAAACGTCACGAACTATAAATGAAAATGCAACGAAAATCAAGACTAACTACCGGGATTCAATTAACTTTGATTTTAGATATATTAGACTATTTTAACATGTATTTTAATATCTTAATTTTAAGTTTTTAACGGGTTTATATTATTTAATAAGAAGGTTAGATAATCAAATGTACGGATTTTAATTTGGTAATTTTTATCTCGAACGGTAATTATAGATAACAGTTTATAAAGCTAACGGGTTAGAGTCAACGAAATAAAAGTTAACGAATTAAAAATTAACGAAGCTAATATTAAAGTTAACAAACTATATTATTTAACTATTATTTTAACTAATAAATTATTAATATGAGGATTTAGTTATTCACGACACACGGATTTTAAATAGGGATTTTTATCTCGAACTATGTTAATGAAGTAAAATTAAAACTAACGAATTATAAAGCTATTAAATTTTAAAGTTAACAAACTAAGGATTAACGAATGTGAAAGTTGGCTTTTAGTTGAAAACGATAAATTATAACTTATATAAAAATTTTATTTAGTTTAAAATAATTTTAATTAATTTATTATGATTTTTAGATATTTATTTAACCTTTAGATAATAATTAAATGGGTTTAAAAATTATATAAAGAAAACATGCGACCCGGGTTCGAACCCGATTCTATAGGTTATCAACCGACAGCCTTAACCACTGGACAAGCATGATAACTTGATTACAAACCAGAAACAAAATATAAAACCCTAAGTTCCTATTCATCATCTTCAACAAAACCCTAACAATTCAATCTGATTATTTGGTTCCATGTTTGCTTAATTAAGGTTGGGGGTTTCAATGTACGACTAAAAGCTATAAAAATACATATAACAATTACCTTGTATCGTTACGAACTGACAGAGAACCGTGGTTGGCCGGAGTCAGATTAAAACGACCCTGATTACAGATTTTTGAGAGTATGTTAGTGTGTTTTGGGAGTTTGAGCGAGTTTAGATTGATGTTAGGATGTTATTTATACTATTAATTGAAACGTAATGCTTTTAATGGTCGTAATTGCGTTTTCACAACTTTTCCGGCGATGTTCGCGACCATATCATCGGTTATAGGATGTCATAACATAATTAGTGTGTTGATTAAGGTTTATTATCAAATTCTAAACACGTTACAATGAATTAATTGGTCAAAGATGCGAGAATAAGGGGTGCTTGGGCTCATCAGAAACCACCGGGCCGCCGGACGTTTTTCCTGTAACCGGAAAAACGATGGGGTTGGGTGGCTGGGTAGGGTTTATATTAAATTAATATATTTTAAATCAAAATTTCACACATGTCCCTCAATTTCTTAGATATTCCAAATTGTATTACAAACTTAATTAATATATATTTACTAATTAAACCTTTAACTTTGAAATTGTTTTTTTGACTAGAAATAAAAAGGTAATTTAGGAATTGAATCCCGAACTTTGAAAATGTTCGTATTATACTCGAATGGTTTGTATTCGTTTAAAATCTTTACTGCTTTAAACTTTTAAATCCCGTAGTTACGTTTATTGAACGAAAAGAAAACGAACGAATGCTAAATATAAATTATCGTGAATATAATATTAACGATAAATGAATGCGTAACGATAAATCGGGTCAATTTAACGAATTCAACAAACAATCGATGAATATACAATACATTAAACGAAACTGAGATATATATAAATATATATCTTTATAAACAAAGCGAAAATTTAAAAATGGGTGTTTTAGAGTTTGAAAAGTAACGAATGTTACATGAAACATATTTATTTTGCAATATATAACTCATCACCAGCCACCAGTACCACCAGCTGTCGAATGGTGGTTCGACGTCTTGTTTGATTTAGCAACCATCTCAAAGTGATCGAGCCGAACCACCACCTTTAACTTCTTGATTGTTCGACGAGCAATTACCGCTATTGGCTACTCGTTCATCTTCGGTTAGTGGCTAGTTAATCATCATAGCGAACAAAGCAACTCGTTTGCTAATGGCTACTCCGGTTCACCTTCGGTTTGTGTCCCCCTATTCCTTTGATATGTGCAGTTAGCATTTAATTAATTTGAATTTGATCAATTTAAGGTTCATGTGAGTGCTAATTTGATTGATCTACTTTCATTTTGATACCTCCTTGGTTTTTAGGCACTATCATGTTCCAATGATGAAACAAAAACCTCAAAGCCCAAATACCAACCACCCTCAAAAACAATCATGGGCTCCATTAGAGTTACAACGGACATAAGGGTCACAGTAGCCTTACATGGAGTCATTCAAGGCAGAGGTAACGATTTAATTCTCAGCTCTCTTCTACTTCTTCCAACTCTACACTGTTTCCAAAAACCGCTCTAACAACGCTCCCATCACCGCACCATCAATGTCCATTGGTGACGGATCCATTGACAAATTTAGGGTTTGAGTAAGAAGGGGCGTTCAATGACATGATGATCTAATTATGTCTAGTTGTCATGGAGGTGGAGGTGATGATGGTCAAGTGGTGGTGGTTTTTTTAATATAAAGAAACTTAATTACATAATTATTGGTGGCCAAATTTACCGGAATACCCTTACATTTAATCTCTAAATTTAACAGAGGGACTTAAAGTGAAGGAATATGTCGACGTCAGGGGTGCTTACAGGTTATTTTTAAACCAAGTTGTAAAGTGCATCCGGTCATTCATTACCAAGACACAAAATGTATGCATCAATAATCTAAAAGTTGGAAAAGATAGCGTGTCATACAGTCAAAAGCATACAACACATAAGTTCAATAACAACTCACACGAAGAACAAATATAGCAAAAAAAAAAAAAAAAAACAGGTTGCATATGGAACTCGAGCATGCGCAAGGAATCTACCTTATAGCTAAAACAAATGGTCCTAAAAAGATTTTGTGGCAGCAACCATAGATATTATCTATATATCATTGATGTGGTTAACGAGTGTTAGACGCATCAACACTAATTCAGATCATTTATATAAATATTTTGTTCGGAATACTATTGATCTACGCCTAGTTGGTATTTATAACACAAACAATTGGCCAAACCAAGAAACCTAGTTCAAGGTTAGTAGAAGTCTATCCAAAGTACAGGTAAAGAATGAGCTTATGGATGATGTCTAGTTTCCACTCTAAATTCTATATGTGTTTCTCATTCATTCACTTGTTCATAACAACTTGTATGTCTTGTTCAATCAATATGAGATGCTAACTTGAGCAGCTAGATACCGATTACAATTACTCAAAAACTTGTTCGTGTCATTGGTGTTATTATTGAACCGTTAGCACACGTGGCGGACGGTTCGATCTTTAAGGCTTTGCAGGAGCGAAAATCATATTCTAGGAATTCCACCATCAATTGGTTTCTCATCTTTAAATAAAAAATTCAACTGAGCATGTGGGCTAATATGATTCACACCCACCCCCCCGACATTTTCATCCTTATTGTAGTTTAGGTATTTTCGATCTCCCACTGCAGCCCTACCTCCATTCACCAGGGATGAGATGTTGTTTCCAATTAACCAACTGTTGGATTTCATCTATCCCTCAGGAAATGCTTCCATATTCATGACGTGGTGTGTACTGTGTAACTTCCTTCATATTTTAATCTATTCTTATTCATATGTTATATGCAATATTCGTCCTAAATGGAAAATATAGAATCTAACTTAATAAGTGCTAAGTTATCATGTATTATATACCGCGGTAATATGATAACTAACATACATGATGGGACAAGAAATGGATACTTTGAGGACACTAGTTCGAGTGTGGGGACCAATCATTTTAGAAATGATGGTGTCTATGAGCTATTATCTCATTGTATTTCTAGCTCACATAGAAATTCAACTTTTTATGTACTATGTTGAACATTTAGCTTTGTCTACTATAGCATCATTGATCGTGTGCTAGGATTATGTTCCAAAAAGTTTTTCTAGCCATTGTTGAAATATTATGATATGGTTTTAAACATATTAATAACATAGCTGTATTCATTACCTAGTAATAATATTGTTATGCCCATCCCCCTAATTCAAATCCCTATACTGTTACATCAAGGTGTGAAACCGTATAAACCCCTCCAGCCTCAACACCCGTTATTGTGACAACCAATGAATGTGAATCCTAAAGAAATTAGAATTTGGGAGCCTAAATGTATCATATCATAGAGTATTGCGGTGATCACGGTGGTCATAGTTGGTGCACTCTCCCGTTTTGATTTTTTAGTTTATTTTTGTTGAGTATTGTATCAGACATCTAGCCTTGTAACTTATGTTGTTAGTTGTTTCTAAGAAATTGGGGATGATACTATCAATTAATCAATCTAAAAAGTTTGCAGCAAATTGAAGATTGTGAAGATAAATATTTGAAGAATCCACGAAGTTTCATGAAGTTTCATAGGAATTCATTAGTTTCACAGAACTCCTCTATGAAACTAAGAACATTCTAATATATGAAAGCCTTAAGGGCATCCTGCAAATCTTTATGAAGGCGTGTGTGAATTGGTCTAATTCCATTATGCTAATCTAGATGGCATGTGCGAATCTTCATGGATCTCTGCGAAAGTACACGTGTTCATTAACGGGTGGTGGCTCATTTAACCGAACAAGCTAAATAAATATCGAACTAGGCCTCATTTTTTAGTGTTGGTCTACTATGTATGTGAGCCACTGTGACATTCGTGGCAAAACCAAGTACAACCTTAGTATTCATAAACCGAATAAGCGATTAACCTCTTATTGCGTATCGAAACAAACGATTAACCAAACGGGTCTAGTTATAACTCAGATATCTCCGCGGGGGGGGGGGTGGGGGGGGGGGGGGGGGGGGGGGGGGGGGGGGGGGCGATGCTATAAGTGATATACGTTTAATATAAGCCAACGTATTAGTATTATACCCTTACGTACAATAGCAAACTAGTTAAATGGAAACATACTCGTTTAACTACCCGCTATGACGTTAAACGCGAATATTAGTTCCAAAACAAGTATTGTATCATCTGCCAAGATCGAAAAAGACCTACAAAACACTTTATTTTGGATTGTTTAAGCGATCCGTAAAAAATATTTTCGATTTTTACAAACAAATGATATGTTTTTCTATTTTAACAAGAAATTGGCCGAAAAACATTCGTTTTCATGCTGTTTTCCTTACCCGATATATTTTTCTCACCAAAAACCGAACCCGAAATAAACTTCGACTCGGATATCATGTTCGAGCATGCAAAACGAAACTATGGGCCAAAATTGGGCCCATCCCGCTAAAGTTGACTAAAAACCCCTTTTTATTAATATTAATTTGTTTTCTTTATTATTAAACAAGACCAGGATATTTTAACAAAGCATTCCAGAACTTGAACACCCAAAACTTGCTGTTCTTGGACCTCCATAAAAAACCCTAAGGTAAAAACTCTATTTTGATCAATCATATGCGTGTTTAAAACATGTTTAAATTCATATAAACATAGTTTAATTGCCAAAAATCACTTCTAAACCATGGAAAAACCCTAAAATTGTTCAAAAATATGTAATTGATCATACACATGGTTAGGAACCTGTTTTGATAAGTTTTTTTGGCATAAACCACGGATTAGAGGGCTTAAACGACGTTTTTTACGGTTCAAAAGTTCGGTTGAAAGCCCTAACCGAAACCCTATGTTACTGTAACACCCGTCAACTTCCGGTTTAATGATGTAGCGCATGTAAAGTATGTATAACTCTCGGGACTTAACCGACGTTTCTCGAAGCCTTTACGTCATCCTGGTACGTTAAAGAACTTAACTTTCCTTCCATTTTGCCTTACACTTCAATTGGGAGGGGCCTAGATGTAAAATATTTATATTATAATAATTAACAAATCCCTAAACCCCTCCCCACCCCTTGCAGCAGCGATCGGCCGAAGGCAGCCCCCCCTTCTTGTTCTTCGACTTTTTGATCAATTCTAAGCACTTAGAAGTGACATCCGTGGCAAAACGAGTACACCTTAGTACTTACAAACTCGAATAAGCGTTTAACCGCTTATTGCGTACGAACAAACGAATAACCAAACGGGTCTGGTTAAGGTCCGGATATCCCGGGGCTGGTGCATCTATAAGTGATATACGATCTATGCAAGCTAAAATATTAGTAATATGGCCTTAGTTCGATAGCAAACAAGTTAAACAAAAACATGCCTCTTTATCTACCCGCTATAGATTTAAACGCGAAAGATAGTTACAAACCAAGCATTGTATCATCCGTTAAGCCGAAAAAGACTTACCAAACACTTATTGGAAATGTTTTAAAGCGATCCGTGAAAAAAATTTTTGATTTTTACAAACATAATAGTATATTTTTATAAATTTACACAAAAATAGCCGAAAAAAACGCTCGTTTTCCCGCTCCGTTTGTCGCACCCGATATATTTTTGTCGCCAAAAACCCGAACCCGAAATAAATTTAGACTCGGCATTTCACGTTCGGGCCACGTAAATCGAGAAAAGTGGGCCAAATGGGCCCAAAAAGGGGGCTCAACAAGCCAGCCCGTCAAAAAAGACTTTTTATACCCTGGTTTTCCTTTAAATATTAAAATAGTTTAAGATATTTTTTGAAATCATTTTCATGAGAATTCTGGACATAAGCAGCTCTCCATCAAGAACCAGCAAGAAACTAGGTAAAAATGTCATAAATAAATTGATTTTCGGCTCGTTTAAACTCGATTAATATCATATAAACATAGCTTGATTGCCAAAATCATTCCTAACCAATGCAAAAATCCTAAAAATGGTCCATAAACCATGTTTTGATCATACAAATGGTGAGGAACCTGGTATAAATAGTTTTTTTGGCCATAAAAAATGT